>NW_026608906.1:300000-432101 GCF_029499605.1 Hyla sarda | reverse complement strand
AAGAGAAGGGAAAAAAAGGTGGAAATGGGTTTAAAAGTGATTTCGGCGGAGAAATATATATATATATATATATATATATATATATATATATATATGCGCACACACACACATAGATATAAACGTATTCTCCGTTGAGATATTGCAGCCGCTGCTGTGTCCAGGCCCAGGAGCCTTAGCACTGTGCTGTGATGTCACTCAATACCACTGACATCACTAGGTGTAAACAACATCTCTCCTTTGCTGTGTATGTGACTATGGAGCTGTTTGGTGATGTCGTCTATTACGGCCTTCATAGAAGCAACAGGAGATTGTTGCATCCATCTTGAACCCTCAGAACTACAGTGCTATGATGTCACTCACTTCCACAGGCCTTGCAGAGTGTAAACAACAACAACCCAGCTTTGTTGTGTATGTAACCATAGGGATTTGTGATGTCACCTAGAACCTTCACAGCAGCGACAGCTTTATGAGGAGCATCAGCACTGCTCTGCCTGAGCAGAACCATCACCGCCATAGGTTGTCAAATAACCCGGATTTAACCCACACAGGTAAGTCCAATGGGGTGCAGGCATGTCCTCTATGCTTACAGCTTCCCGTGGGTGTTGGTTTGATACCGTTTGGGGACAGCCAAGGAGGCATCTGCAGGCAACAAAGGTAGGTGTGTGCTTGTGTGTGTGTTTCCTATGCAGATCCTAAGCCCAGTGTCACATGCAAGTAGGAGGAGTAAGAAGGGTTCCTGGCAAATCCGGGTTATGGATTGCATTTAAAAAGGCCCCGTGGGAGTGCAATGGGCCCCTGTCTTGCTGCTTAGCAATAATGGTATGGGTTTAGGTTCTGCTGTGTGTACTGGTGGTTGACTGCCCCCCAGCCCAGAGTGTGCATGGAAAATTGTCTGGCAGCCTCCCTGACAGCAAGCAGTGATAGTGCCCATGAAGGGGACCTTGTTGGGCCCGCCCCTTTCACGGTTATCGCTTCTCGGCCTTTTGGCTAAGATCAAGTGTAGTATCTGTTCTTATCAGTTTAATATCTGATACGTCCCCTATCTGGGGACCATATATTAAATGGATTTTTGAGAACGGGGGCCGATTTCGAAGCTTGCTTCCGTCGCCCTATGCATTGACCCGATATGGCAGTATCTTCGGGTACAGTGCACCACCCCCTTACAGGGTTAAAAAGAAAGATTCCTACTTTCATTGCTACCTGCTTGCTGGCTAGCCAGCTAGCCAGCCCTGTGGGCCTTGCTGCTGCTGCAGCCAAAAAACAAAAGGTGGTGCTGCTGCTGCTTCTGCTGCTTCTGCTTCTGCTTGTGTCTGGCCCCTGTTGGAGCGTCCAGGCACAGGACTTCTGCTGCTGCTGACTAAATGGCCTCCTTAATTGGATCATTTGAGTAGCCAGCACACCTGTGCAGGTAGGGCATGACATGATAGGCAGCTGCCTTGATAGCGGGTGGGTGCTGAATGTTCCTAATTGACAAAATAAGATTAATGCTTATGAAGAAATATAAAATCTCATCCCTTCCCCAATATCGCGCCACACCCCTACCCCTTAATTCCCTGGTTGAACTTGATGGACATATGTCTTTTTTCGACCGTACTAACTATGTAACTATGTAACATAACATGGGGGGGGGGGGTCTCCTGGCTGTTCACACAGGTGTGTCATTGCTGTACATTGACCATGCATTGCTTCTGTGGTATTGCAAAGGCAAAGACAAATGCTTCCAGCCATCCATTGCACTAATGGATTGGTCATCAGCTGGCTGTCTATGTCCCGCATCAATATAGACCAAAGTACAGAGGGTTAGGCTATGCTATTGTGCACCTACCTGATGCATCAGAAGGTGCGAGGCCCTTGCTAAATTCTGTGCACAGACTTTGAGATCTATGCTTTAGACTGTATCTAAACCTGCTCCAACATGGACTGACATTCTGGCCTACTTTCAGCCGATGCGACTTGTCTGTCGCTGAACAGTCGCTTTTTATGTATTCAGCACCTATGTATAATGTTGTAAAAATGCTCTAGAAGCTAAAGTCGCAGAAATGTCACACATATTTGGCCTGCAACTTTCTGTGCGACAAATTCAGACAGGAAAAATCAGTATAAATCCTTAAAAAATTATCCCCCAGTGTCTCCATCTGCTGGCGGTATTGAATAAGCATTGCTGCACTGATGGGGTATGCATTAGACGAAAAAAAAGAAGAAAAAGAAGAATAATACGCCCAGAAAAGAGGCGAAAAGGAGAAAAACGTAAAAAAACGTGAAAAAAAAGTAAGAGGAAGAGAAGGGAAAAAAAGGTGGAAATGGGTTTAAAAGTGATTTCGGCGGAGAAATATATATATATATATATATATATATATATATATATATATATATATATGCGCACACACACACATAGATATAAACGTATTCTCCGTTGAGATATTGCAGCCGCTGCTGTGTCCAGGCCCAGGAGCCTTAGCACTGTGCTGTGATGTCACTCAATACCACTGACATCACTAGGTGTAAACAACATCTCTCCTTTGCTGTGTATGTGACTATGGAGCTGTTTGGTGATGTCGTCTATTACGGCCTTCATAGAAGCAACAGGAGATTGTTGCATCCATCTTGAACCCTCAGAACTACAGTGCTATGATGTCACTCACTTCCACAGGCCTTGCAGAGTGTAAACAACAACAACCCAGCTTTGTTGTGTATGTAACCATAGGGATTTGTGATGTCACCTAGAACCTTCACAGCAGCGACAGCTTTATGAGGAGCATCAGCACTGCTCTGCCTGAGCAGAACCATCACCGCCATAGGTTGTCAAATAACCCGGATTTAACCCACACAGGTAAGTCCAATGGGGTGCAGGCATGTCCTCTATGCTTACAGCTTCCCGTGGGTGTTGGTTTGATACCGTTTGGGGACAGCCAAGGAGGCATCTGCAGGCAACAAAGGTAGGTGTGTGCTTGTGTGTGTGTTTCCTATGCAGATCCTAAGCCCAGTGTCACATGCAAGTAGGAGGAGTAAGAAGGGTTCCTGGCAAATCCGGGTTATGGATTGCATTTAAAAAGGCCCCGTGGGAGTGCAATGGGCCCCTGTCTTGCTGCTTAGCAATAATGGTATGGGTTTAGGTTCTGCTGTGTGTACTGGTGGTTGACTGCCCCCCAGCCCAGAGTGTGCATGGAAAATTGTCTGGCAGCCTCCCTGACAGCAAGCAGTGATAGTGCCCATGAAGGGGACCTTGTTGGGCCCGCCCCTTTCACGGTTATCGCTTCTCGGCCTTTTGGCTAAGATCAAGTGTAGTATCTGTTCTTATCAGTTTAATATCTGATACGTCCCCTATCTGGGGACCATATATTAAATGGATTTTTGAGAACGGGGGCCGATTTCGAAGCTTGCTTCCGTCGCCCTATGCATTGACCCGATATGGCAGTATCTTCGGGTACAGTGCACCACCCCCTTACAGGGTTAAAAAGAAAGATTCCTACTTTCATTGCTACCTGCTTGCTGGCTAGCCAGCTAGCCAGCCCTGTGGGCCTTGCTGCTGCTGCAGCCAAAAAACAAAAGGTGGTGCTGCTGCTGCTTCTGCTGCTTCTGCTTCTGCTTGTGTCTGGCCCCTGTTGGAGCGTCCAGGCACAGGACTTCTGCTGCTGCTGACTAAATGGCCTCCTTAATTGGATCATTTGAGTAGCCAGCACACCTGTGCAGGTAGGGCATGACATGATAGGCAGCTGCCTTGATAGCGGGTGGGTGCTGAATGTTCCTAATTGACAAAATAAGATTAATGCTTATGAAGAAATATAAAATCTCATCCCTTCCCCAATATCGCGCCACACCCCTACCCCTTAATTCCCTGGTTGAACTTGATGGACATATGTCTTTTTTCGACCGTACTAACTATGTAACTATGTAACATAACATGGGGGGGGGGGTCTCCTGGCTGTTCACACAGGTGTGTCATTGCTGTACATTGACCATGCATTGCTTCTGTGGTATTGCAAAGGCAAAGACAAATGCTTCCAGCCATCCATTGCACTAATGGATTGGTCATCAGCTGGCTGTCTATGTCCCGCATCAATATAGACCAAAGTACAGAGGGTTAGGCTATGCTATTGTGCACCTACCTGATGCATCAGAAGGTGCGAGGCCCTTGCTAAATTCTGTGCACAGACTTTGAGATCTATGCTTTAGACTGTATCTAAACCTGCTCCAACATGGACTGACATTCTGGCCTACTTTCAGCCGATGCGACTTGTCTGTCGCTGAACAGTCGCTTTTTATGTATTCAGCACCTATGTATAATGTTGTAAAAATGCTCTAGAAGCTAAAGTCGCAGAAATGTCACACATATTTGGCCTGCAACTTTCTGTGCGACAAATTCAGACAGGAAAAATCAGTATAAATCCTTAAAAAATTATCCCCCAGTGTCTCCATCTGCTGGCGGTATTGAATAAGCATTGCTGCACTGATGGGGTATGCATTAGACGAAAAAAAAGAAGAAAAAGAAGAATAATACGCCCAGAAAAGAGGCGAAAAGGAGAAAAACGTAAAAAAACGTGAAAAAAAAGTAAGAGGAAGAGAAGGGAAAAAAAGGTGGAAATGGGTTTAAAAGTGATTTCGGCGGAGAAATATATATATATATATATATATATATATATATATATATATATATATATGCGCACACACACACATAGATATAAACGTATTCTCCGTTGAGATATTGCAGCCGCTGCTGTGTCCAGGCCCAGGAGCCTTAGCACTGTGCTGTGATGTCACTCAATACCACTGACATCACTAGGTGTAAACAACATCTCTCCTTTGCTGTGTATGTGACTATGGAGCTGTTTGGTGATGTCGTCTATTACGGCCTTCATAGAAGCAACAGGAGATTGTTGCATCCATCTTGAACCCTCAGAACTACAGTGCTATGATGTCACTCACTTCCACAGGCCTTGCAGAGTGTAAACAACAACAACCCAGCTTTGTTGTGTATGTAACCATAGGGATTTGTGATGTCACCTAGAACCTTCACAGCAGCGACAGCTTTATGAGGAGCATCAGCACTGCTCTGCCTGAGCAGAACCATCACCGCCATAGGTTGTCAAATAACCCGGATTTAACCCACACAGGTAAGTCCAATGGGGTGCAGGCATGTCCTCTATGCTTACAGCTTCCCGTGGGTGTTGGTTTGATACCGTTTGGGGACAGCCAAGGAGGCATCTGCAGGCAACAAAGGTAGGTGTGTGCTTGTGTGTGTGTTTCCTATGCAGATCCTAAGCCCAGTGTCACATGCAAGTAGGAGGAGTAAGAAGGGTTCCTGGCAAATCCGGGTTATGGATTGCATTTAAAAAGGCCCCGTGGGAGTGCAATGGGCCCCTGTCTTGCTGCTTAGCAATAATGGTATGGGTTTAGGTTCTGCTGTGTGTACTGGTGGTTGACTGCCCCCCAGCCCAGAGTGTGCATGGAAAATTGTCTGGCAGCCTCCCTGACAGCAAGCAGTGATAGTGCCCATGAAGGGGACCTTGTTGGGCCCGCCCCTTTCACGGTTATCGCTTCTCGGCCTTTTGGCTAAGATCAAGTGTAGTATCTGTTCTTATCAGTTTAATATCTGATACGTCCCCTATCTGGGGACCATATATTAAATGGATTTTTGAGAACGGGGGCCGATTTCGAAGCTTGCTTCCGTCGCCCTATGCATTGACCCGATATGGCAGTATCTTCGGGTACAGTGCACCACCCCCTTACAGGGTTAAAAAGAAAGATTCCTACTTTCATTGCTACCTGCTTGCTGGCTAGCCAGCCCTGTGGGCCTTGCTGCTGCTGCAGCCAAAAAACAAAAGGTGGTGCTGCTGCTGCTTCTGCTGCTTCTGCTTCTGCTTGTGTCTGGCCCCTGTTGGAGTGTCCAGGCACAGGACTTCTGCTGCTGCTGACTAAATGGCCTCCTTAATTGGATCATTTGAGTAGCCAGCACACCTGTGCAGGTAGGGCATGACATGATAGGCAGCTGCCTTGATAGCGGGTGGGTGCTGAATGTTCCTAATTGACAAAATAAGATTAATGCTTATGAAGAAATATAAAATCTCATCCCTTCCCCAATATCGCGCCACACCCCTACCCCTTAATTCCCTGGTTGAACTTGATGGACATATGTCTTTTTTCGACCGTACTAACTATGTAACTATGTAACATAACATGGGGGGGGGGGGTCTCCTGGCTGTTCACACAGGTGTGTCATTGCTGTACATTGACCATGCATTGCTTCTGTGGTATTGCAAAGGCAAAGACAAATGCTTCCAGCCATCCATTGCACTAATGGATTGGTCATCAGCTGGCTGTCTATGTCCCGCATCATTATAGACCAAAGTACAGAGGGTTAGGCTATGCTATTGTGCACCTACCTGATGCATCAGAAGGTGCGAGGCCCTTGCTAAATTCTGTGCACAGACTTTGAGATCTATGCTTTAGACTGTATCTAAACCTGCTCCAACATGGACTGACATTCTGGCCTACTTTCAGCCGATGCGACTTGTCTGTCGCTGAACAGTCGCTTTTTATGTATTCAGCACTGTCACGATGCCGGCTGGCAGGTAGTGGATCCTCTGTGCCAGAGAGGGATTGGCGTGGACCGTGCTAGAGGATCGGTTCTAAGTCACTACTGGTTTTCACCAGAGCCCGCCGCAAAGCGGGATGGTCTTGCTGCGGCGGTAGTGACCAGGTCGTATCCCCTAGCAACGGCTCAACCTCTCTGGCTGCTGAAGATAGGCGCGGTACAAGGGAGTAGACAGAAGCAAGGTCGGACGTAGCAGAAGGTCGGGGCAGGCAGCAAGGATCGTAGTCAGGGGCAACGGCAGAAGGTCTGGAATCACAGGCAAGGAACACACAAGGAACGCTTTCACTGGCACTAGGGCAACAAGATCCGGCGAGGGAGTGAAGGGGAAGTGAGGTGATATAGGGAAGTGCACAGGTGTAAACACTAATTGGAACCACTGCACCAATCAGCGGTGCAGTGGCCCTTTAAATCGCAAAGACCCGGCGCGCGCGCGCCCTAGGGAGCGGGGCCGCGCGCGCCGGGACAGAACTGACGGGGAGCGAGTAAGGTACGGGAGCCGGGGTGCGCATCGCGAGCGGGCGCTACCCGCATCGCGAATCGCATCCCGGCCGGAGGTGGTAACGCAGCGCCCCGGGTCCGTGGAACCGACCGGGGCGCTGCAGTGAGGGAAGTGTAGCGAGCGCTCCGGGGAGGAGCGGGGACCCGGAGCGCTCGGCGTAACAGTACCCCCCCCCTTGGGTCTCCCCCTCTTCTTGGGGCCTGAGAACCTGAGGATCAGACTTTTGTCCAGGATATTGTCCTCAGGTTCCCAGGACCTCTCTTCTGGACCACAACCCTCCCAATCCACTAAAAAAAAAGTTCTTCCCCTGACCTTTTTAGAGGCCAAAATCTCTTTGACAGAGAAGATGTCCGAGGAGCCGGAAACAGGAGTGGGAGGAACAGATTTAGGAGAAAAACGGTTGAGGATGAGAGGTTTAAGAAGAGAGACGTGAAAGGCATTAGGGATACGAAGAGAAGGAGGAAGAAGAAGTTTGTAAGAGACAGGATTAATTTGACACAAAACTTTAAAAGGACCAAGATAGCGTGGTCCCAACTTATAGCTCGGGACACGGAAACGGACATATTTAGCGGAGAGCCATACCTTGTCTCCAGGGGAAAAAATGGGAGGAGCTCTTCTTTTCTTATCTGCGAATCTCTTCATGCGAGAAGAAGCCTGTAAGAGAGAATTTTGGGTCTCTTTCCATATGGTGGAAAGATCACGAGAAATTTCATCCACAGCGGGCAGACCAGAGGGCAAGGGGGTAGGGAGGGGGGGAAGAGGGTGACGGCCGTACACCACGAAAAACGGAGATTTGGAGGAAGATTCAGAGATTCTGAAATTATACGAGAATTCGGCCCAAGGTAGAAGATCTGCCCAGTCATCCTGGCGGGAGGAAACAAAATGTCGTAAATAGTCACCCAAGATCTGGTTAATTCTCTCTACTTGTCCATTGGATTGAGGATGGTATGCAGAAGAAAAATTTAATTTAATCTTGAGTTGTTTACAGAGAGCCCTCCAGAATTTAGACACAAATTGGACGCCTCTATCCGAGACGATCTGTGTAGGCAACCCGTGAAGACGAAAAATGTGTACAAAAAATTGTTTAGCCAACTGAGGCGCTGAAGGAAGACCAGGAAGAGGGATGAAATGTGCCATTTTGGAGAATCGATCAACGACCACCCAAATAACAGTGTTGCCATGGGATGGGGGTAAGTCAGTAATAAAATCCATACCAATCAGAGACCAAGGTTGTTCGGGGACAGGTAGAGGATGAAGAAAACCAGCGGGCTTCTGGCGAGGAGTCTTATCCCGGGCACAGATAGTGCAGGCTCGCACAAAGTCCACCACATCAGTCTCTAGAGTCGGCCACCAATAGAAGCGAGAGATGAGTTGCACAGATTTCTTGATGCCCGCATGACCTGCGAGATGGGAGGAGTGACCCCATTTGAGGATCCCAAGGCGTTGGCGTGGAGAAACAAAGGTCTTTCCTGGAGGAGTTTGCCTGATGGAGGCTGGAGAAGTGGAAATCAGGCAGTCAGGAGGAATGATGTGTTGAGGAGAGAGTTCAATTTCAAAATTAAATCGGGCAAAGAACAGAGACCACCTGGCCTGACGAGGATTCAGCCGTTGGGCAGACTGGAGGTAGGAGAGGTTCTTGTGATCGGTGTAAATAATAACTGGAAATCTTGATCCCTCCAGCAGATGCCTCCATTCCTCAAGTGCTAATTTAATGGCTAGAAGCTCTCGATCCCCGATGGAGTAGTTCCTCTCCGCCGGAGAGAAGGTCCTGGAGAAAAAACCACAAGTAACAGCATGCCCGGAAGAGTTTTTTTGTAGAAGGACAGCTCCAGCTCCCACTGAGGAGGCATCAACCTCCAATAGGAAGGGTTTAGATGGGTCAGGTCTGGAGAGCACGGGAGCCGAAGAAAAGGCAGACTTGAGTCGTTTAAAGGCGTCTTCCGCTTGAGGAGGCCAAGACTTGGGATCGGCATTTTTTTTTGTTAAAGCCACAATAGGAGCCACAATGGTAGAAAAATGTGGAATAAATTGCCTGTAATAATTGGCGAACCCCAAAAAACGTTGGATGGCACGGAGTCCGGAGGGGCGTGGCCAATCTAAGACGGCAGAGAGTTTATCTGGGTCCATTTGTAGTCCCTGGCCAGAGACCAAGTATCCTAGAAAAGGAAGAGATTGGCATTCAAACAGACATTTCTCTATTTTGGCATAGAGTTGATTATCACGAAGTCTCTGAAGAACCATACGGACATGCTGGCGGTGTTCTTCAAGATTGGCAGAAAAAATCAGGATATCGTCCAGATATACAACAACACAGGAGTATAGTAGATCACGAAAAATTTCATTAACAAAGTCTTGGAAGACGGCAGGGGCGTTGCATAGACCAAAGGGCATGACCAGATACTCAAAGTGTCCATCTCTGGTGTTAAATGCCGTTTTCCATTCATCCCCCTCTCTGATGCGGATGAGATTATAAGCACCTCTTAAGTCCAGTTTGGTAAAAATATGGGCACCTTGGAGACGATCAAAGAGTTCAGAGATGAGGGGTAGGGGGTAGCGGTTCTTAACCGTGATTTTATTAAGACCGCGGTAGTCAATGCAAGGACGTAGAGAGCCATCTTTTTTGGACACAAAGAAAAATCCGGCTCCGGCAGGAGAGGAGGATTTACGGATAAAGCCCTTTTTTAAATTTTCTTGGACGTATTCAGACATGGCAAGAGTCTCTGGGACGGACAGAGGATAGATTCTGCCCCGGGGTGGAGTAGTGCCCGGGAGGAGGTCAATGGGACAATCATAAGGCCTGTGAGGAGGTAGAGTCTCAGCTTGTTTTTTGCAAAAAACGTCCGCAAAGTCCATATAGGCCTTAGGGAGACCGGTTACATGAGGAAGCACAGGGACACGGCAAGGTTTACTGGGAACCGGTTTTAAGCAGTCCTTGGAACAAGAGGGCCCCCAACTCTTGATCTCCCCAGTGGACCAATCCAGGATTGGGGAATGGAGTTGAAGCCAGGGAAGTCCAAGAAGGATTTCAGAAGTGCAATTGGGGAGGACCAACAGTTCAATCCTCTCGTGATGAGATCCGATGCACATTAGAAGGGGCTCCGTGCGGAAACGTATAGTACAGTCCAATCTTTCATTGTTTACACAATTGATGTAGAGGGGTCTGGCGAGACTGGTCACCGGGATGTTGAACCTGTTGACGAGAGAGGCTAAGATGAAATTTCCTGCAGATCCAGAGTCCAAGAAGGCCACAGCAGAGAAGGAGAAGGCAGAGGCAGACATCCGCACAGGCACAGTAAGACGTGGAGAAGCAGAGTAGACATCAAGGACTGTCTCACTTTTGTGCGGAGTCAGCGGACGTCTTTCCAGGCGGGGAGGACGGATAGGACAATCCTTCAGGAAGTGTTCGGTACTAGCACAGTACAGGCAGAGATTCTCCATGCGGCGTCGTGTCCTCTCTTGGGGTGTCAGGCGAGACCGGTCGACCTGCATAGCCTCCACGGCGGGAGGCACAGGAACAGATTGCAGGGGACCAGAGGAGAGAGGAGCCGGGGAGAAGAAACGCCTCGTGCGAACAGAGTCCATATCCTGGCGGAGCTCCTGACGCCGTTCGGAAAAACGCATGTCAATGCGAGTGGCAAGATGGATGAGTTCATGTAGGTTAGCAGGGATTTCTCGTGCGGCCAGAACATCTTTAATGTTGCTGGATAGGCCTTTTTTAAAGGTCGCGCAGAGTGCCTCATTATTCCAGGATAATTCTGAAGCAAGGGTACGGAACTGTACGGCATACTCGCCAACGGAAGAATTACCCTGGACCAGGTTCAACAGGGCAGTCTCAGCAGAAGAGGCTCGGGCAGGTTCCTCAAAGACACTTCGAATTTCCGAGAAGAAGGAGTGTACAGAGGCAGTGACGGGGTCATTGCGGTCCCAGAGCGGTGTGGCCCAAGCCAGGGCTTTTCCAGACAGCAGGCTGACTACGAAAGCCACCTTAGACCTTTCAGTGGGGAACTGGTCCGACATCATCTCCAAGTGTAATGAACATTGGGAAAGAAAGCCACGGCAAAACTTAGAGTCCCCATCAAATTTATCCGGCAAGGATAGTCGTATTCCAGAAGCGGCCACTCGCTGCGGAGGAGGTACAGGAGCTGGCGGAGGAGATGATTGCTGGAGCTGTGGTAGTAACTGTTGTAGCATAACAGTCAGTTGAGACAGCTGTTGGCCTTGTTGCGCAATCTGTTGTGACTGCTGGGCGACCACCGTGGTGAGGTCAGCGACAACTGGCAGAGGAACTTCAGCGGGATCCATGGCCGGATCTACTGTCACGATGCCGGCTGGCAGGTAGTGGATCCTCTGTGCCAGAGAGGGATTGGCGTGGACCGTGCTAGAGGATCGGTTCTAAGTCACTACTGGTTTTCACCAGAGCCCGCCGCAAAGCGGGATGGTCTTGCTGCGGCGGTAGTGACCAGGTCGTATCCCCTAGCAACGGCTCAACCTCTCTGGCTGCTGAAGATAGGCGCGGTACAAGGGAGTAGACAGAAGCAAGGTCGGACGTAGCAGAAGGTCGGGGCAGGCAGCAAGGATCGTAGTCAGGGGCAACGGCAGAAGGTCTGGAATCACAGGCAAGGAACACACAAGGAACGCTTTCACTGGCACTAGGGCAACAAGATCCGGCGAGGGAGTGAAGGGGAAGTGAGGTGATATAGGGAAGTGCACAGGTGTAAACACTAATTGGAACCACTGCACCAATCAGCGGTGCAGTGGCCCTTTAAATCGCAAAGACCCGGCGCGCGCGCGCCCTAGGGAGCGGGGCCGCGCGCGCCGGGACAGAACTGACGGGGAGCGAGTAAGGTACGGGAGCCGGGGTGCGCATCGCGAGCGGGCGCTACCCGCATCGCGAATCGCATCCCGGCCGGAGGTGGTAACGCAGCGCCCCGGGTCCGTGGAACCGACCGGGGCGCTGCAGTGAGGGAAGTGTAGCGAGCGCTCCGGGGAGGAGCGGGGACCCGGAGCGCTCGGCGTAACAAGCACCTATGTATAATGTTGTAAAAATGCTCTAGAAGCTAAAGTCGCAGAAATGTCACACATATTTGGCCTGCAACTTTCTGTGCGACAAATTCAGACAGGAAAAATCAGTATAAATCCTTAGAAAATTATCCCCCAGTGTCTCCATCTGCTGGCGGTATTGAATAAGCATTGCTGCACTGATGGGGTATGCATTAGACGAAAAAAAAGAAGAAAAAGAAGAATAATACGCCCAGAAAAGAGGCGAAAAGGAGAAAAACGTAAAAAAACGTGAAAAAAAAGTAAGAGGAAGAGAAGGGAAAAAAAGGTGGAAATGGGTTTAAAAGTGATTTCGGCGGAGAAATATATATATATATATATATATATATATATATATGCGCACACACACACATAGATATAAACGTATTCTCCGTTGAGATATTGCAGCCGCTGCTGTGTCCAGGCCCAGGAGCCTTAGCACTGTGCTGTGATGTCACTCAATACCACTGACATCACTAGGTGTAAACAACATCTCTCCTTTGCTGTGTATGTGACTATGGAGCTGTTTGGTGATGTCGTCTATTACGGCCTTCATAGAAGCAACAGGAGATTGTTGCATCCATCTTGAACCCTCAGAACTACAGTGCTATGATGTCACTCACTTCCACAGGCCTTGCAGAGTGTAAACAACAACAACCCAGCTTTGTTGTGTATGTAACCATAGGGATTTGTGATGTCACCTAGAACCTTCACAGCAGCGACAGCTTTATGAGGAGCATCAGCACTGCTCTGCCTGAGCAGAACCATCACCGCCATAGGTTGTCAAATAACCCGGATTTAACCCACACAGGTAAGTCCAATGGGGTGCAGGCATGTCCTCTATGCTTACAGCTTCCCGTGGGTGTTGGTTTGATACCGTTTGGGGACAGCCAAGGAGGCATCTGCAGGCAACAAAGGTAGGTGTGTGCTTGTGTGTGTGTTTCCTATGCAGATCCTAAGCCCAGTGTCACATGCAAGTAGGAGGAGTAAGAAGGGTTCCTGGCAAATCCGGGTTATGGATTGCATTTAAAAAGGCCCCGTGGGAGTGCAATGGGCCCCTGTCTTGCTGCTTAGCAATAATGGTATGGGTTTAGGTTCTGCTGTGTGTACTGGTGGTTGACTGCCCCCCAGCCCAGAGTGTGCATGGAAAATTGTCTGGCAGCCTCCCTGACAGCAAGCAGTGATAGTGCCCATGAAGGGGACCTTGTTGGGCCCGCCCCTTTCACGGTTATCGCTTCTCGGCCTTTTGGCTAAGATCAAGTGTAGTATCTGTTCTTATCAGTTTAATATCTGATACGTCCCCTATCTGGGGACCATATATTAAATGGATTTTTGAGAACGGGGGCCGATTTCGAAGCTTGCTTCCGTCGCCCTATGCATTGACCCGATATGGCAGTATCTTCGGGTACAGTGCACCACCCCCTTACAGGGTTAAAAAGAAAGATTCCTACTTTCATTGCTACCTGCTTGCTGGCTAGCCAGCTAGCCAGCCCTGTGGGCCTTGCTGCTGCTGCAGCCAAAAAACAAAAGGTGGTGCTGCTGCTGCTTCTGCTGCTTCTGCTTGTGTCTGGCCCCTGTTGGAGCGTCCAGGCACAGGACTTCTGCTGCTGCTGACTAAATGGCCTCCTTAATTGGATCATTTGAGTAGCCAGCACACCTGTGCAGGTAGGGCATGACATGATAGGCAGCTGCCTTGATAGCGGGTGGGTGCTGAATGTTCCTAATTGACAAAATAAGATTAATGCTTATGAAGAAATATAAAATCTCATCCCTTCCCCAATATCGCGCCACACCCCTACCCCTTAATTCCCTGGTTGAACTTGATGGACATATGTCTTTTTTCGACCGTACTAACTATGTAACTATGTAACATAACATGGGGGGGGGGGGGTCTCCTGGCTGTTCACACAGGTGTGTCATTGCTGTACATTGACCATGCATTGCTTCTGTGGTATTGCAAAGGCAAAGACAAATGCTTCCAGCCATCCATTGCACTAATGGATTGGTCATCAGCTGGCTGTCTATGTCCCGCATCAATATAGACCAAAGTACAGAGGGTTAGGCTATGCTATTGTGCACCTACCTGATGCATCAGAAGGTGCGAGGCCCTTGCTAAATTCTGTGCACAGACTTTGAGATCTATGCTTTAGACTGTATCTAAACCTGCTCTAACATGGACTGACATTCTGGCCTACTTTCAGCCGATGCGACTTGTCTGTCGCTGAACAGTCGCTTTTTATGTATTCAGCACCTATGTATAATGTTGTAAAAATGCTCTAGAAGCTAAAGTCGCAGAAATGTCACACATATTTGGCCTGCAACTTTCTGTGCGACAAATTCAGACAGGAAAAATCAGTATAAATCCTTAGAAAATTATCCCCCAGTGTCTCCATCTGCTGGCGGTATTGAATAAGCATTGCTGCACTGATGGGGTATGCATTAGACGAAAAAAAAGAAGAAAAAGAAGAATAATACGCCCAGAAAAGAGGCGAAAAGGAGAAAAACGTAAAAAAACGTGAAAAAAAAGTAAGAGGAAGAGAAGGGAAAAAAAGGTGGAAATGGGTTTAAAAGTGATTTCGGCGGAGAAATATATATATATATATATATATATATATATATATATATATATATATATGCGCACACACACACATAGATATAAACGTATTCTCCGTTGAGATATTGCAGCCGCTGCTGTGTCCAGGCCCAGGAGCCTTAGCACTGTGCTGTGATGTCACTCAATACCACTGACATCACTAGGTGTAAACAACATCTCTCCTTTGCTGTGTATGTGACTATGGAGCTGTTTGGTGATGTCGTCTATTACGGCCTTCATAGAAGCAACAGGAGATTGTTGCATCCATCTTGAACCCTCAGAACTACAGTGCTATGATGTCACTCACTTCCACAGGCCTTGCAGAGTGTAAACAACAACAACCCAGCTTTGTTGTGTATGTAACCATAGGGATTTGTGATGTCACCTAGAACCTTCACAGCAGCGACAGCTTTATGAGGAGCATCAGCACTGCTCTGCCTGAGCAGAACCATCACCGCCATAGGTTGTCAAATAACCCGGATTTAACCCACACAGGTAAGTCCAATGGGGTGCAGGCATGTCCTCTATGCTTACAGCTTCCCGTGGGTGTTGGTTTGATACCGTTTGGGGACAGCCAAGGAGGCATCTGCAGGCAACAAAGGTAGGTGTGTGCTTGTGTGTGTGTTTCCTATGCAGATCCTAAGCCCAGTGTCACATGCAAGTAGGAGGAGTAAGAAGGGTTCCTGGCAAATCCGGGTTATGGATTGCATTTAAAAAGGCCCCGTGGGAGTGCAATGGGCCCCTGTCTTGCTGCTTAGCAATAATGGTATGGGTTTAGGTTCTGCTGTGTGTACTGGTGGTTGACTGCCCCCCAGCCCAGAGTGTGCATGGAAAATTGTCTGGCAGCCTCCCTGACAGCAAGCAGTGATAGTGCCCATGAAGGGGACCTTGTTGGGCCCGCCCCTTTCACGGTTATCGCTTCTCGGCCTTTTGGCTAAGATCAAGTGTAGTATCTGTTCTTATCAGTTTAATATCTGATACGTCCCCTATCTGGGGACCATATATTAAATGGATTTTTGAGAACGGGGGCCGATTTCGAAGCTTGCTTCCGTCGCCCTATGCATTGACCCGATATGGCAGTATCTTCGGGTACAGTGCACCACCCCCTTACAGGGTTAAAAAGAAAGATTCCTACTTTCATTGCTACCTGCTTGCTGGCTAGCCAGCTAGCCAGCCCTGTGGGCCTTGCTGCTGCTGCAGCCAAAAAACAAAAGGTGGTGCTGCTGCTGCTTCTGCTGCTTCTGCTTCTGCTTGTGTCTGGCCCCTGTTGGAGCGTCCAGGCACAGGACTTCTGCTGCTGCTGACTAAATGGCCTCCTTAATTGGATCATTTGAGTAGCCAGCACACCTGTGCAGGTAGGGCATGACATGATAGGCAGCTGCCTTGATAGCGGGTGGGTGCTGAATGTTCCTAATTGACAAAATAAGATTAATGCTTATGAAGAAATATAAAATCTCATCCCTTCCCCAATATCGCGCCACACCCCTACCCCTTAATTCCCTGGTTGAACTTGATGGACATATGTCTTTTTTCGACCGTACTAACTATGTAACTATGTAACATAACATGGGGGGGGGGGGTCTCCTGGCTGTTCACACAGGTGTGTCATTGCTGTACATTGACCATGCATTGCTTCTGTGGTATTGCAAAGGCAAAGACAAATGCTTCCAGCCATCCATTGCACTAATGGATTGGTCATCAGCTGGCTGTCTATGTCCCGCATCAATATAGACCAAAGTACAGAGGGTTAGGCTATGCTATTGTGCACCTACCTGATGCATCAGAAGGTGCGAGGCCCTTGCTAAATTCTGTGCACAGACTTTGAGATCTATGCTTTAGACTGTATCTAAACCTGCTCCAACATGGACTGACATTCTGGCCTACTTTCAGCCGATGCGACTTGTCTGTCGCTGAACAGTCGCTTTTTATGTATTCAGCACCTATGTATAATGTTGTAAAAATGCTCTAGAAGCTAAAGTCGCAGAAATGTCACACATATTTGGCCTGCAACTTTCTGTGCGACAAATTCAGACAGGAAAAATCAGTATAAATCCTTAGAAAATTATCCCCCAGTGTCTCCATCTGCTGGCGGTATTGAATAAGCATTGCTGCACTGATGGGGTATGCATTAGACGAAAAAAAAGAAGAAAAAGAAGAATAATACACCCAGAAAAGAGGCGAAAAGGAGAAAAACGTAAAAAAACGTGAAAAAAAAGTAAGAGGAAGAGAAGGGAAAAAAAGGTGGAAATGGGTTTAAAAGTGATTTCGGCGGAGAAATATATATATATATATATATATATATATATATATATATGCGCACACACACACATAGATATAAACGTATTCTCCGTTGAGATATTGCAGCCGCTGCTGTGTCCAGGCCCAGGAGCCTTAGCACTGTGCTGTGATGTCACTCAATACCACTGACATCACTAGGTGTAAACAACATCTCTCCTTTGCTGTGTATGTGACTATGGAGCTGTTTGGTGATGTTGTCTATTACGGCCTTCATAGAAGCAACAGGAGATTGTTGCATCCATCTTGAACCCTCAGAACTACAGTGCTATGATGTCACTCACTTCCACAGGCCTTGCAGAGTGTAAACAACAACAACCCAGCTTTGTTGTGTATGTAACCATAGGGATTTGTGATGTCACCTAGAACCTTCACAGCAGCGACAGCTTTATGAGGAGCATCAGCACTGCTCTGCCTGAGCAGAACCATCACCGCCATAGGTTGTCAAATAACCCGGATTTAACCCACACAGGTAAGTCCAATGGGGTGCAGGCATGTCCTCTATGCTTACAGCTTCCCGTGGGTGTTGGTTTGATACCGTTTGGGGACAGCCAAGGAGGCATCTGCAGGCAACAAAGGTAGGTGTGTGCTTGTGTGTGTGTTTCCTATGCAGATCCTAAGCCCAGTGTCACATGCAAGTAGGAGGAGTAAGAAGGGTTCCTGGCAAATCCGGGTTATGGATTGCATTTAAAAAGGCCCCGTGGGAGTGCAATGGGCCCCTGTCTTGCTGCTTAGCAATAATGGTATGGGTTTAGGTTCTGCTGTGTGTACTGGTGGTTGACTGCCCCCCAGCCCAGAGTGTGCATGGAAAATTGTCTGGCAGCCTCCCTGACAGCAAGCAGTGATAGTGCCCATGAAGGGGACCTTGTTGGGCCCGCCCCTTTCACGGTTATCGCTTCTCGGCCTTTTGGCTAAGATCAAGTGTAGTATCTGTTCTTATCAGTTTAATATCTGATACGTCCCCTATCTGGGGACCATATATTAAATGGATTTTTGAGAACGGGGGCCGATTTCGAAGCTTGCTTCCGTCGCCCTATGCATTGACCCGATATGGCAGTATCTTCGGGTACAGTGCACCACCCCCTTACAGGGTTAAAAAGAAAGATTCCTACTTTCATTGCTACCTGCTTGCTGGCTAGCCAGCTAGCCAGCCCTGTGGGCCTTGCTGCTGCTGCAGCCAAAAAACAAAAGGTGGTGCTGCTGCTGCTTCTGCTGCTTCTGCTTCTGCTTGTGTCTGGCCCCTGTTGGAGCGTCCAGGCACAGGACTTCTGCTGCTGCTGACTAAATGGCCTCCTTAATTGGATCATTTGAGTAGCCAGCACACCTGTGCAGGTAGGGCATGACATGATAGGCAGCTGCCTTGATAGCGGGTGGGTGCTGAATGTTCCTAATTGACAAAATAAGATTAATGCTTATGAAGAAATATAAAATCTCATCCCTTCCCCAATATCGCGCCACACCCCTACCCCTTAATTCCCTGGTTGAACTTGATGGACATATGTCTTTTTTCGACCGTACTAACTATGTAACTATGTAACATAACATGGGGGGGGGGGGGGGGTCTCCTGGCTGTTCACACAGGTGTGTCATTGCTGTACATTGACCATGCATTGCTTCTGTGGTATTGCAAAGGCAAAGACAAATGCTTCCAGCCATCCATTGCACTAATGGATTGGTCATCAGCTGGCTGTCTATGTCCCGCATCAATATAGACCAAAGTACAGAGGGTTAGGCTATGCTATTGTGCACCTACCTGATGCATCAGAAGGTGCGAGGCCCTTGCTAAATTCTGTGCACAGACTTTGAGATCTATGCTTTAGACTGTATCTAAACCTGCTCCAACATGGACTGACATTCTGGCCTACTTTCAGCCGATGCGACTTGTCTGTCGCTGAACAGTCGCTTTTTATGTATTCAGCACCTATGTATAATGTTGTAAAAATGCTCTAGAAGCTAAAGTCGCAGAAATGTCACACATATTTGGCCTGCAACTTTCTGTGCGACAAATTCAGACAGGAAAAATCAGTATAAATCCTTAGAAAATTATCCCCCAGTGTCTCCATCTGCTGGCGGTATTGAATAAGCATTGCTGCACTGATGGGGTATGCATTAGACGAAAAAAAAGAAGAAAAAGAAGAATAATACACCCAGAAAAGAGGCGAAAAGGAGAAAAACGTAAAAAAACGTGAAAAAAAAGTAAGAGGAAGAGAAGGGAAAAAAAGGTGGAAATGGGTTTAAAAGTGATTTCGGCGGAGAAATATATATATATATATATATATATATATATATATATATATATATGCGCACACACACACATAGATATAAACGTATTCTCCGTTGAGATATTGCAGCCGCTGCTGTGTCCAGGCCCAGGAGCCTTAGCACTGTGCTGTGATGTCACTCAATACCACTGACATCACTAGGTGTAAACAACATCTCTCCTTTGCTGTGTATGTGACTATGGAGCTGTTTGGTGATGTCGTCTATTACGGCCTTCATAGAAGCAACAGGAGATTGTTGCATCCATCTTGAACCCTCAGAACTACAGTGCTATGATGTCACTCACTTCCACAGGCCTTGCAGAGTGTAAACAACAACAACCCAGCTTTGTTGTGTATGTAACCATAGGGATTTGTGATGTCACCTAGAACCTTCACAGCAGCGACAGCTTTATGAGGAGCATCAGCACTGCTCTGCCTGAGCAGAACCATCACCGCCATAGGTTGTCAAATAACCCGGATTTAACCCACACAGGTAAGTCCAATGGGGTGCAGGCATGTCCTCTATGCTTACAGCTTCCCGTGGGTGTTGGTTTGATACCGTTTGGGGACAGCCAAGGAGGCATCTGCAGGCAACAAAGGTAGGTGTGTGCTTGTGTGTGTGTTTCCTATGCAGATCCTAAGCCCAGTGTCACATGCAAGTAGGAGGAGTAAGAAGGGTTCCTGGCAAATCCGGGTTATGGATTGCATTTAAAAAGGCCCCGTGGGAGTGCAATGGGCCCCTGTCTTGCTGCTTAGCAATAATGGTATGGGTTTAGGTTCTGCTGTGTGTACTGGTGGTTGACTGCCCCCCAGCCCAGAGTGTGCATGGAAAATTGTCTGGCAGCCTCCCTGACAGCAAGCAGTGATAGTGCCCATGAAGGGGACCTTGTTGGGCCCGCCCCTTTCACGGTTATCGCTTCTCGGCCTTTTGGCTAAGATCAAGTGTAGTATCTGTTCTTATCAGTTTAATATCTGATACGTCCCCTATCTGGGGACCATATATTAAATGGATTTTTGAGAACGGGGGCCGATTTCGAAGCTTGCTTCCGTCGCCCTATGCATTGACCCGATATGGCAGTATCTTCGGGTACAGTGCACCACCCCCTTACAGGGTTAAAAAGAAAGATTCCTACTTTCATTGCTACCTGCTTGCTGGCTAGCCAGCTAGCCAGCCCTGTGGGCCTTGCTGCTGCTGCTGCAGCCAAAAAACAAAAGGTGGTGCTGCTGCTGCTTCTGCTGCTTCTGCTTCTGCTTGTGTCTGGCCCCTGTTGGAGCGTCCAGGCACAGGACTTCTGCTGCTGCTGACTAAATGGCCTCCTTAATTGGATCATTTGAGTAGCCAGCACACCTGTGCAGGTAGGGCATGACATGATAGGCAGCTGCCTTGATAGCGGGTGGGTGCTGAATGTTCCTAATTGACAAAATAAGATTAATGCTTATGAAGAAATATAAAATCTCATCCCTTCCCCAATATCGCGCCACACCCCTACCCCTTAATTCCCTGGTTGAACTTGATGGACATATGTCTTTTTTCGACCGTACTAACTATGTAACTATGTAACATAACATGGGGGGGGGGGGGTCTCCTGGCTGTTCACACAGGTGTGTCATTGCTGTACATTGACCATGCATTGCTTCTGTGGTATTGCAAAGGCAAAGACAAATGCTTCCAGCCATCCATTGCACTAATGGATTGGTCATCAGCTGGCTGTCTATGTCCCGCATCAATATAGACCAAAGTACAGAGGGTTAGGCTATGCTATTGTGCACCTACCTGATGCATCAGAAGGTGCGAGGCCCTTGCTAAATTCTGTGCACAGAATTTGAGATCTATGCTTTAGACTGTATCTAAACCTGCTCCAACATGGACTGACATTCTGGCCTACTTTCAGCCGATGCGACTTGTCTGTCGCTGAACAGTCGCTTTTTATGTATTCAGCACCTATGTATAATGTTGTAAAAATGCTCTAGAAGCTAAAGTCGCAGAAATGTCACACATATTTGGCCTGCAACTTTCTGTGCGACAAATTCAGACAGGAAAAATCAGTATAAATCCTTAGAAAATTATCCCCCAGTGTCTCCATCTGCTGGCGGTATTGAATAAGCATTGCTGCACTGATGGGGTATGCATTAGACGAAAAAAAAGAAGAAAAAGAAGAATAATACGCCCAGAAAAGAGGCGAAAAGGAGAAAAACGTAAAAAAACGTGAAAAAAAAGTAAGAGGAAGAGAAGGGAAAAAAAGGTGGAAATGGGTTTAAAAGTGATTTCGGCGGAGAAATATATATATATATATATATATATATATATATATATATATATATATATGCGCACACACACACATAGATATAAACGTATTCTCCGTTGAGATATTGCAGCCGCTGCTGTGTCCAGGCCCAGGAGCCTTAGCACTGTGCTGTGATGTCACTCAATACCACTGACATCACTAGGTGTAAACAACATCTCTCCTTTGCTGTGTATGTGACTATGGAGCTGTTTGGTGATGTCGTCTATTACGGCCTTCATAGAAGCAACAGGAGATTTTTGCATCCATCTTGAACCCTCAGAACTACAGTGCTATGATGTCACTCACTTCCACAGGCCTTGCAGAGTGTAAACAACAACAACCCAGCTTTGTTGTGTATGTAACCATAGGGATTTGTGATGTCACCTAGAACCTTCACAGCAGCGACAGCTTTATGAGGAGCATCAGCACTGCTCTGCCTGAGCAGAACCATCACCGCCATAGGTTGTCAAATAACCCGGATTTAACCCACACAGGTAAGTCCAATGGGGTGCAGGCATGTCCTCTATGCTTACAGCTTCCCGTGGGTGTTGGTTTGATACCGTTTGGGGACAGCCAAGGAGGCATCTGCAGGCAACAAAGGTAGGTGTGTGCTTGTGTGTGTGTTTCCTATGCAGATCCTAAGCCCAGTGTCACATGCAAGTAGGAGGAGTAAGAAGGGTTCCTGGCAAATCCGGGTTATGGATTGCATTTAAAAAGGCCCCGTGGGAGTGCAATGGGCCCCTGTCTTGCTGCTTAGCAATAATGGTATGGGTTTAGGTTCTGCTGTGTGTACTGGTGGTTGACTGCCCCCCAGCCCAGAGTGTGCATGGAAAATTGTCTGGCAGCCTCCCTGACAGCAAGCAGTGATAGTGCCCATGAAGGGGACCTTGTTGGGCCCGCCCCTTTCACGGTTATCGCTTCTCGGCCTTTTGGCTAAGATCAAGTGTAGTATCTGTTCTTATCAGTTTAATATCTGATACGTCCCCTATCTGGGGACCATATATTAAATGGATTTTTGAGAACGGGGGCCGATTTCGAAGCTTGCTTCCGTCGCCCTATGCATTGACCCGATATGGCAGTATCTTCGGGTACAGTGCACCACCCCCTTACAGGGTTAAAAAGAAAGATTCCTACTTTCATTGCTACCTGCTTGCTGGCTAGCCAGCTAGCCAGCCCTGTGGGCCTTGCTGCTGCTGCAGCCAAAAAACAAAAGGTGGTGCTGCTGCTGCTTCTGCTGCTTCTGCTTCTGCTTGTGTCTGGCCCCTGTTGGAGCGTCCAGGCACAGGACTTCTGCTGCTGCTGACTAAATGGCCTCCTTAATTGGATCATTTGAGTAGCCAGCACACCTGTGCAGGTAGGGCATGACATGATAGGCAGCTGCCTTGATAGCGGGTGGGTGCTGAATGTTCCTAATTGACAAAATAAGATTAATGCTTATGAAGAAATATAAAATCTCATCCCTTCCCCAATATCGCGCCACACCCCTACCCCTTAATTCCCTGGTTGAACTTGATGGACATATGTCTTTTTTCGACCGTACTATGTAACTATGTAACATAACATGGGGGGGGGGGGTCTCCTGGCTGTTCACACAGGTGTGTCATTGCTGTACATTGACCATGCATTGCTTCTGTGGTATTGCAAAGGCAAAGACAAATGCTTCCAGCCATCCATTGCACTAATGGATTGGTCATCAGCTGGCTGTCTATGTCCCGCATCAATATAGACCAAAGTACAGAGGGTTAGGCTATGCTATTGTGCACCTACCTGATGCATCAGAAGGTGCGAGGCCCTTGCTAAATTCTGTGCACAGACTTTGAGATCTATGCTTTAGACTGTATCTAAACCTGCTCCAACATGGACTGACATTCTGGCCTACTTTCAGCCGATGCGACTTGTCTGTCGCTGAACAGTCGCTTTTTATGTATTCAGCACCTATGTATAATGTTGTAAAAATGCTCTAGAAGCTAAAGTCGCAGAAATGTCACACATATTTGGCCTGCAACTTTCTGTGCGACAAATTCAGACAGGAAAAATCAGTATAAATCCTTAGAAAATTATCCCCCAGTGTCTCCATCTGCTGGCGGTATTGAATAAGCATTGCTGCACTGATGGGGTATGCATTAGACGAAAAAAAAGAAACAAAAGAAGAATAATACACCCAGAAAAGAGGCGAAAAGGAGAAAAACGTAAAAAAACGTGAAAAAAAAGTAAGAGGAAGAGAAGGGAAAAAAAGGTGGAAATGGGTTTAAAAGTGATTTCGGCGGAGAAATATATATATATATATATATATATATATATGCGCACACACACACATAGATATAAACGTATTCTCCGTTGAGATATTGCAGCCGCTGCTGTGTCCAGGCCCAGGAGCCTTAGCACTGTGCTGTGATGTCACTCAATACCACTGACATCACTAGGTGTAAACAACATCTCTCCTTTGCTGTGTATGTGACTATGGAGCTGTTTGGTGATGTCGTCTATTACGGCCTTCATAGAAGCAACAGGAGATTGTTGCATCCATCTTGAACCCTCAGAACTACAGTGCTATGATGTCACTCACTTCCACAGGCCTTGCAGAGTGTAAACAACAACAACCCAGCTTTGTTGTGTATGTAACCATAGGGATTTGTGATGTCACCTAGAACCTTCACAGCAGCGACAGCTTTATGAGGAGCATCAGCACTGCTCTGCCTGAGCAGAACCATCACCGCCATAGGTTGTCAAATAACCCGGATTTAACCCACACAGGTAAGTCCAATGGGGTGCAGGCATGTCCTCTATGCTTACAGCTTCCCGTGGGTGTTGGTTTGATACCGTTTGGGGACAGCCAAGGAGGCATCTGCAGGCAACAAAGGTAGGTGTGTGCTTGTGTGTGTGTTTCCTATGCAGATCCTAAGCCCAGTGTCACATGCAAGTAGGAGGAGTAAGAAGGGTTCCTGGCAAATCCGGGTTATGGATTGCATTTAAAAAGGCCCCGTGGGAGTGCAATGGGCCCCTGTCTTGCTGCTTAGCAATAATGGTATGGGTTTAGGTTCTGCTGTGTGTACTGGTGGTTGACTGCCCCCCAGCCCAGAGTGTGCATGGAAAATTGTCTGGCAGCCTCCCTGACAGCAAGCAGTGATAGTGCCCATGAAGGGGACCTTGTTGGGCCCGCCCCTTTCACGGTTATCGCTTCTCGGCCTTTTGGCTAAGATCAAGTGTAGTATCTGTTCTTATCAGTTTAATATCTGATACGTCCCCTATCTGGGGACCATATATTAAATGGATTTTTGAGAACGGGGGCCGATTTCGAAGCTTGCTTCCGTCGCCCTATGCATTGACCCGATATGGCAGTATCTTCGGGTACAGTGCACCACCCCCTTACAGGGTTAAAAAGAAAGATTCCTACTTTCATTGCTACCTGCTTGCTGGCTAGCCAGCTAGCCAGCCCTGTGGGCCTTGCTGCTGCTGCAGCCAAAAAACAAAAGGTGGTGCTGCTGCTGCTTCTGCTGCTTCTGCTTCTGCTTGTGTCTGGCCCCTGTTGGAGCGTCCAGGCACAGGACTTCTGCTGCTGCTGACTAAATGGCCTCCTTAATTGGATCATTTGAGTAGCCAGCACACCTGTGCAGGTAGGGCATGACATGATAGGCAGCTGCCTTGATAGCGGGTGGGTGCTGAATGTTCCTAATTGACAAAATAAGATTAATGCTTATGAAGAAATATAAAATCTCATCCCTTCCCCAATATCGCGCCACACCCCTACCCCTTAATTCCCTGGTTGAACTTGATGGACATATGTCTTTTTTCGACCGTACTAACTATGTAACTATGTAACATAACATGGGGGGGGGGGGGGGGTCTCCTGGCTGTTCACACAGGTGTGTCATTGCTGTACATTGACCATGCATTGCTTCTGTGGTATTGCAAAGGCAAAGACAAATGCTTCCAGCCATCCATTGCACTAATGGATTGGTCATCAGCTGGCTGTCTATGTCCCGCATCAATATAGACCAAAGTACAGAGGGTTAGGCTATGCTATTGTGCACCTACCTGATGCATCAGAAGGTGCGAGGCCCTTGCTAAATTCTGTGCACAGACTTTGAGATCTATGCTTTAGACTGTATCTAAACCTGCTCCAACATGGACTGACATTCTGGCCTACTTTCAGCCGATGCGACTTGTCTGTCGCTGAACAGTCGCTTTTTATGTATTCAGCACCTATGTATAATGTTGTAAAAATGCTCTAGAAGCTAAAGTCGCAGAAATGTCACACATATTTGGCCTGCAACTTTCTGTGCGACAAATTCAGACAGGAAAAATCAGTATAAATCCTTAGAAAATTATCCCCCAGTGTCTCCATCTGCTGGCGGTATTGAATAAGCATTGCTGCACTGATGGGGTATGCATTAGACGAAAAAAAAGAAGAAAAAGAAGAATAATACGCCCAGAAAAGAGGCGAAAAGGAGAAAAACGTAAAAAAACGTGAAAAAAAAGTAAGAGGAAGAGAAGGGAAAAAAAGGTGGAAATGGGTTTAAAAGTGATTTCGGCGGAGAAATATATATATATATATATATATATATATATATATATATATATATGCGCACACACACACATAGATATAAACGTATTCTCCGTTGAGATATTGCAGCCGCTGCTGTGTCCAGGCCCAGGAGCCTTAGCACTGTGCTGTGATGTCACTCAATACCACTGACATCACTAGGTGTAAACAACATCTCTCCTTTGCTGTGTATGTGACTATGGAGCTGTTTGGTGATGTCGTCTATTACGGCCTTCATAGAAGCAACAGGAGATTTTTGCATCCATCTTGAACCCTCAGAACTACAGTGCTATGATGTCACTCACTTCCACAGGCCTTGCAGAGTGTAAACAACAACAACCCAGCTTTGTTGTGTATGTAACCATAGGGATTTGTGATGTCACCTAGAACCTTCACAGCAGCGACAGCTTTATGAGGAGCATCAGCACTGCTCTGCCTGAGCAGAACCATCACCGCCATAGGTTGTCAAATAACCCGGATTTAACCCACACAGGTAAGTCCAATGGGGTGCAGGCATGTCCTCTATGCTTACAGCTTCCCGTGGGTGTTGGTTTGATACCGTTTGGGGACAGCCAAGGAGGCATCTGCAGGCAACAAAGGTAGGTGTGTGCTTGTGTGTGTGTTTCCTATGCAGATCCTAAGCCCAGTGTCACATGCAAGTAGGAGGAGTAAGAAGGGTTCCTGGCAAATCCGGGTTATGGATTGCATTTAAAAAGGCCCCGTGGGAGTGCAATGGGCCCCTGTCTTGCTGCTTAGCAATAATGGTATGGGTTTAGGTTCTGCTGTGTGTACTGGTGGTTGACTGCCCCCCAGCCCAGAGTGTGCATGGAAAATTGTCTGGCAGCCTCCCTGACAGCAAGCAGTGATAGTGCCCATGAAGGGGACCTTGTTGGGCCCGCCCCTTTCACGGTTATCGCTTCTCGGCCTTTTGGCTAAGATCAAGTGTAGTATCTGTTCTTATCAGTTTAATATCTGATACGTCCCCTATCTGGGGACCATATATTAAATGGATTTTTGAGAACGGGGGCCGATTTCGAAGCTTGCTTCCGTCGCCCTATGCATTGACCCGATATGGCAGTATCTTCGGGTACAGTGCACCACCCCCTTACAGGGTTAAAAAGAAAGATTCCTACTTTCATTGCTACCTGCTTGCTGGCTAGCCAGCTAGCCAGCCCTGTGGGCCTTGCTGCTGCTGCAGCCAAAAAACAAAAGGTGGTGCTGCTGCTGCTTCTGCTGCTTCTGCTTCTGCTTGTGTCTGGCCCCTGTTGGAGCGTCCAGGCACAGGACTTCTGCTGCTGCTGACTAAATGGCCTCCTTAATTGGATCATTTGAGTAGCCAGCACACCTGTGCAGGTAGGGCATGACATGATAGGCAGCTGCCTTGATAGCGGGTGGGTGCTGAATGTTCCTAATTGACAAAATAAGATTAATGCTTATGAAGAAATATAAAATCTCATCCCTTCCCCAATATCGCGCCACACCCCTACCCCTTAATTCCCTGGTTGAACTTGATGGACATATGTCTTTTTTCGACCGTACTAACTATGTAACTATGTAACATAACATGGGGGGGGGGGGGGGGTCTCCTGGCTGTTCACACAGGTGTGTCATTGCTGTACATTGACCATGCATTGCTTCTGTGGTATTGCAAAGGCAAAGACAAATGCTTCCAGCCATCCATTGCACTAATGGATTGGTCATCAGCTGGCTGTCTATGTCCCGCATCAATATAGACCAAAGTACAGAGGGTTAGGCTATGCTATTGTGCACCTACCTGATGCATCAGAAGGTGCGAGGCCCTTGCTAAATTCTGTGCACAGACTTTGAGATCTATGCTTTAGACTGTATCTAAACCTGCTCCAACATGGACTGACATTCTGGCCTACTTTCAGCCGATGCGACTTGTCTGTCGCTGAACAGTCGCTTTTTATGTATTCAGCACCTATGTATAATGTTGTAAAAATGCTCTAGAAGCTAAAGTCGCAGAAATGTCACACATATTTGGCCTGCAACTTTCTGTGCGACAAATTCAGACAGGAAAAATCAGTATAAATCCTTAGAAAATTATCCCCCAGTGTCTCCATCTGCTGGCGGTATTGAATAAGCATTGCTGCACTGATGGGGTATGCATTAGACGAAAAAAAAGAAGAAAAAGAAGAATAATACGCCCAGAAAAGAGGCGAAAAGGAGAAAAACGTAAAAAAACGTGAAAAAAAAGTAAGAGGAAGAGAAGGGAAAAAAAGGTGGAAATGGGTTTAAAAGTGATTTCGGCGGAGAAATATATATATATATATATATATATATATATATATATATATATATGCGCACACACACACATAGATATAAACGTATTCTCCGTTGAGATATTGCAGCCGCTGCTGTGTCCAGGCCCAGGAGCCTTAGCACTGTGCTGTGATGTCACTCAATACCACTGACATCACTAGGTGTAAACAACATCTCTCCTTTGCTGTGTATGTGACTATGGAGCTGTTTGGTGATGTCGTCTATTACGGCCTTCATAGAAGCAACAGGAGATTTTTGCATCCATCTTGAACCCTCAGAACTACAGTGCTATGATGTCACTCACTTCCACAGGCCTTGCAGAGTGTAAACAACAACAACCCAGCTTTGTTGTGTATGTAACCATAGGGATTTGTGATGTCACCTAGAACCTTCACAGCAGCGACAGCTTTATGAGGAGCATCAGCACTGCTCTGCCTGAGCAGAACCATCACCGCCATAGGTTGTCAAATAACCCGGATTTAACCCACACAGGTAAGTCCAATGGGGTGCAGGCATGTCCTCTATGCTTACAGCTTCCCGTGGGTGTTGGTTTGATACCGTTTGGGGACAGCCAAGGAGGCATCTGCAGGCAACAAAGGTAGGTGTGTGCTTGTGTGTGTGTTTCCTATGCAGATCCTAAGCCCAGTGTCACATGCAAGTAGGAGGAGTAAGAAGGGTTCCTGGCAAATCCGGGTTATGGATTGCATTTAAAAAGGCCCCGTGGGAGTGCAATGGGCCCCTGTCTTGCTGCTTAGCAATAATGGTATGGGTTTAGGTTCTGCTGTGTGTACTGGTGGTTGACTGCCCCCCAGCCCAGAGTGTGCATGGAAAATTGTCTGGCAGCCTCCCTGACAGCAAGCAGTGATAGTGCCCATGAAGGGGACCTTGTTGGGCCCGCCCCTTTCACGGTTATCGCTTCTCGGCCTTTTGGCTAAGATCAAGTGTAGTATCTGTTCTTATCAGTTTAATATCTGATACGTCCCCTATCTGGGGACCATATATTAAATGGATTTTTGAGAACGGGGGCCGATTTCGAAGCTTGCTTCCGTCGCCCTATGCATTGACCCGATATGGCAGTATCTTCGGGTACAGTGCACCACCCCCTTACAGGGTTAAAAAGAAAGATTCCTACTTTCATTGCTACCTGCTTGCTGGCTAGCCAGCTAGCCAGCCCTGTGGGCCTTGCTGCTGCTGCAGCCAAAAAACAAAAGGTGGTGCTGCTGCTGCTTCTGCTGCTTCTGCTTCTGCTTGTGTCTGGCCCCTGTTGGAGCGTCCAGGCACAGGACTTCTGCTGCTGCTGACTAAATGGCCTCCTTAATTGGATCATTTGAGTAGCCAGCACACCTGTGCAGGTAGGGCATGACATGATAGGCAGCTGCCTTGATAGCGGGTGGGTGCTGAATGTTCCTAATTGACAAAATAAGATTAATGCTTATGAAGAAATATAAAATCTCATCCCTTCCCCAATATCGCGCCACACCCCTACCCCTTAATTCCCTGGTTGAACTTGATGGACATATGTCTTTTTTCGACCGTACTAACTATGTAACTATGTAACATAACATGGGGGGGGGGGGGTCTCCTGGCTGTTCACACAGGTGTGTCATTGCTGTACATTGACCATGCATTGCTTCTGTGGTATTGCAAAGGCAAAGACAAATGCTTCCAGCCATCCATTGCACTAATGGATTGGTCATCAGCTGGCTGTCTATGTCCCGCATCAATATAGACCAAAGTACAGAGGGTTAGGCTATGCTATTGTGCACCTACCTGATGCATCAGAAGGTGCGAGGCCCTTGCTAAATTCTGTGCACAGACTTTGAGATCTATGCTTTAGACTGTATCTAAACCTGCTCCAACATGGACTGACATTCTGGCCTACTTTCAGCCGATGCGACTTGTCTGTCGCTGAACAGTCGCTTTTTATGTATTCAGCACCTATGTATAATGTTGTAAAAATGCTCTAGAAGCTAAAGTCGCAGAAATGTCACACATATTTGGCCTGCAACTTTCTGTGCGACAAATTCAGACAGGAAAAATCAGTATAAATCCTTAGAAAATTATCCCCCAGTGTCTCCATCTGCTGGCGGTATTGAATAAGCATTGCTGCACTGATGGGGTATGCATTAGACGAAAAAAAAGAAGAAAAAGAAGAATAATACACCCAGAAAAGAGGCGAAAAGGAGAAAAACTTAAAAAAACGTGAAAAAAAAGTAAGAGGAAGAGAAGGGAAAAAAAGGTGGAAATGGGTTTAAAAGTGATTTCGGCGGAGAAATATATATATATATATATATATATATATATATATATATATATATATATGCGCACACACACACATAGATATAAACGTATTCTCCGTTGAGATATTGCAGCCGCTGCTGTGTCCAGGCCCAGGAGCCTTAGCACTGTGCTGTGATGTCACTCAATACCACTGACATCACTAGGTGTAAACAACATCTCTCCTTTGCTGTGTATGTGACTATGGAGCTGTTTGGTGATGTCGTCTATTACGGCCTTCATAGAAGCAACAGGAGATTGTTGCATCCATCTTGAACCCTCAGAACTACAGTGCTATGATGTCACTCACTTCCACAGGCCTTGCAGAGTGTAAACAACAACAACCCAGCTTTGTTGTGTATGTAACCATAGGGATTTGTGATGTCACCTAGAACCTTCACAGCAGCGACAGCTTTATGAGGAGCATCAGCACTGCTCTGCCTGAGCAGAACCATCACCGCCATAGGTTGTCAAATAACCCGGATTTAACCCACACAGGTAAGTCCAATGGGGTGCAGGCATGTCCTCTATGCTTACAGCTTCCCGTGGGTGTTGGTTTGATACCGTTTGGGGACAGCCAAGGAGGCATCTGCAGGCAACAAAGGTAGGTGTGTGCTTGTGTGTGTGTTTCCTATGCAGATCCTAAGCCCAGTGTCACATGCAAGTAGGAGGAGTAAGAAGGGTTCCTGGCAAATCCGGGTTATGGATTGCATTTAAAAAGGCCCCGTGGGAGTGCAATGGGCCCCTGTCTTGCTGCTTAGCAATAATGGTATGGGTTTAGGTTCTGCTGTGTGTACTGGTGGTTGACTGCCCCCCAGCCCAGAGTGTGCATGGAAAATTGTCTGGCAGCCTCCCTGACAGCAAGCAGTGATAGTGCCCATGAAGGGGACCTTGTTGGGCTCGCCCCTTTCACGGTTATCGCTTCTCGGCCTTTTGGCTAAGATCAAGTGTAGTATCTGTTCTTATCAGTTTAATATCTGATACGTCCCCTATCTGGGGACCATATATTAAATGGATTTTTGAGAACGGGGGCCGATTTCGAAGCTTGCTTCCGTCGCCCTATGCATTGACCCGATATGGCAGTATCTTCGGGTACAGTGCACCACCCCCTTACAGGGTTAAAAAGAAAGATTCCTACTTTCATTGCTACCTGCTTGCTGGCTAGCTAGCTAGCCAGCCCTGTGGGCCTTGCTGCTGCTGCAGCCAAAAAACAAAAGGTGGTGCTGCTGCTGCTTCTGCTGCTTCTGCTTCTGCTTGTGTCTGGCCCCTGTTGGAGCGTCCAGGCACAGGACTTCTGCTGCTGCTGACTAAATGGCCTCCTTAATTGGATCATTTGAGTAGCCAGCACACCTGTGCAGGTAGGGCATGACATGATAGGCAGCTGCCTTGATAGCGGGTGGGTGCTGAATGTTCCTAATTGACAAAATAAGATTAATGCTTATGAAGAAATATAAAATCTCATCCCTTCCCCAATATCGCGCCACACCCCTACCCCTTAATTCCCTGGTTGAACTTGATGGACATATGTCTTTTTTCGACCGTACTAACTATGTAACTATGTAACATAACATGGGGGGGGGGGTCTCCTGGCTGTTCACACAGGTGTGTCATTGCTGTACATTGACCATGCATTGCTTCTGTGGTATTGCAAAGGCAAAGACAAATGCTTCCAGCCATCCATTGCACTAATGGATTGGTCATCAGCTGGCTGTCTATGTCCCGCATCAATATAGACCAAAGTACAGAGGGTTAGGCTATGCTATTGTGCACCTACCTGATGCATCAGAAGGTGCGAGGCCCTTGCTAAATTCTGTGCACAGACTTTGAGATCTATGCTTTAGACTGTATCTAAACCTGCTCCAACATGGACTGACATTCTGGCCTACTTTCAGCCGATGCGACTTGTCTGTCGCTGAACAGTCGCTTTTTATGTATTCAGCACCTATGTATAATGTTGTAAAAATGCTCTAGAAGCTAAAGTCGCAGAAATGTCACACATATTTGGCCTGCAACTTTCTGTGCGACAAATTCAGACAGGAAAAATCAGTATAAATCCTTAGAAAATTATCCCCCAGTGTCTCCATCTGCTGGCGGTATTGAATAAGCATTGCTGCACTGATGGGGTATGCATTAGACGAAAAAAAAGAAGAAAAAGAAGAATAATACGCCCAGAAAAGAGGCGAAAAGGAGAAAAACGTAAAAAAACGTGAAAAAAAAGTAAGAGGAAGAGAAGGGAAAAAAAGGTGGAAATGGGTTTAAAAGTGATTTCGGCGGAGAAATATATATATATATATATATATATATATATATATATATATATATGCGCACACACACACATAGATATAAACGTATTCTCCGTTGAGATATTGCAGCCGCTGCTGTGTCCAGGCCCAGGAGCCTTAGCACTGTGCTGTGATGTCACTCAATACCACTGACATCACTAGGTGTAAACAACATCTCTCCTTTGCTGTGTATGTGACTATGGAGCTGTTTGGTGATGTCGTCTATTACGGCCTTCATAGAAGCAACAGGAGATTGTTGCATCCATCTTGAACCCTCAGAACTACAGTGCTATGATGTCACTCACTTCCACAGGCCTTGCAGAGTGTAAACAACAACAACCCAGCTTTGTTGTGTATGTAACCATAGGGATTTGTGATGTCACCTAGAACCTTCACAGCAGCGACAGCTTTATGAGGAGCATCAGCACTGCTCTGCCTGAGCAGAACCATCACCGCCATAGGTTGTCAAATAACCCGGATTTAACCCACACAGGTAAGTCCAATGGGGTGCAGGCATGTCCTCTATGCTTACAGCTTCCCGTGGGTGTTGGTTTGATACCGTTTGGGGACAGCCAAGGAGGCATCTGCAGGCAACAAAGGTAGGTGTGTGCTTGTGTGTGTGTTTCCTATGCAGATCCTAAGCCCAGTGTCACATGCAAGTAGGAGGAGTAAGAAGGGTTCCTGGCAAATCCGGGTTATGGATTGCATTTAAAAAGGCCCCGTGGGAGTGCAATGGGCCCCTGTCTTGCTGCTTAGCAATAATGGTATGGGTTTAGGTTCTGCTGTGTGTACTGGTGGTTGACTGCCCCCCAGCCCAGAGTGTGCATGGAAAATTGTCTGGCAGCCTCCCTGACAGCAAGCAGTGATAGTGCCCATGAAGGGGACCTTGTTGGGCCCGCCCCTTTCACGGTTATCGCTTCTCGGCCTTTTGGCTAAGATCAAGTGTAGTAATACAGGAGATCTGGTCAGAAGGTACTCGGGTACCCCTCTCCTCGGCCTTGTGGGATCGCCCAGGTTTATTGCCTGGGCTTCACCCACTTGTTGCTATTGGGGAGAGGGCCTAGTCCCAGGGTAACGAGTAGCGATCGCCTCTCAAGACCTTCGGGTGGAGAGAGGTTAGAACCATGGATGATGATCCGGATCCAGGTTCTGTGCCGGCATACGCAAGGATCAAAAACACCGTGAGAGTCATTCTCACGGATGATACCAAAAGGGCGGACGATTTGAAATTCGTAGTAGAGGACGTGCTCGGAGGAGTTTTCGGAATACAGAAGGGCGAGATATTGGCAATCCAGGACTACCCGAAGCGTAAAATTTTTGATGTGACGTTCACACAAAATGGCATCCACAGAGATTTTGTTACCAGAGCTGCTGCGAGTAAAGACAAAAAGCTTCAGGGTGTCCGGATTATTGAGCACGTTCTAGACGATATTAAGCTGGTGGTAGTAAAGATGTATTCCCCTTTCGCCAACCTACACGATGTTGAGTTGTTTTTACAAGTCTATTTTAGTAAGGTTGAGTGCAGAGGAAAAATCATGAACAGCTGTGGCATCTGGACATCTAAGTGGAGATTTCAGGTTACATGCAAAAAAGATGACAGATTGCCAGGGGGAATACAACTACCACCAGCTCGTTTTAAAATAAATAATATGTGTGGCGACCTCTTTTATGCGGGGATGCCAAGCTACTGCAGGAAGTGTCACAGATATGGACACACAAAAGAAAACTGTGAAAGTACATGCAAAAAATGTGGTAGCACACAGCACGAGACAGAGAAATGCACAAGAGGAGGGAGGTGCAATTTCTGTCAACAATTCGGTCACCTTTTCTCCTCTTGTCCCCACAGACATAGGACGGAGCAGCAGTGGCAACCCTGGAGGCAGCAAGGACAGCAACCGGGACACCAGCCGAGGCAAGCAGAGCCAGTGATTACCCCCCCACAAGAGGTAAGCGGTGAGATGGAGAAGGAGAAAGACCCCCCTCAGGCAAAAGGAGGGGACCCTAAAGAGCAGAGGATGGCCAAAAAACGTGCAAGTGGTGGAAAAACTGGCCCCCAGGAGCATGCTGGGTTAAGAGAGGAGCGGACGGCGGCCGAATCCGCTCCTCAGCAACCTCTGGCTCAGGGTCCCCCTGAGAGCGATGATCCGGGTGGAGAGGTGAAGGTTAAAAGGCGGAGGGGCTCCAGAAGACTCTATTCGGAGGCGGTCCAGGGGGAGCCGATGGAAGTACCTGCGGATGCAGGGAACCCAAGTGACGTTCCTCCACAGGTCCCCATAGGGGATACCCCCCCTCCTCCCTGCCAGGAGGAGGTTTCAGGGGTGACCGTCTCTGAGGTACCAGAGACGGAACTAAGTGAACACCCGACCCCTATGGAGGGGCAAGAGGTGGAAGAACCCAATGAGTCTGGAGCCCTGATTGCCAGGATGCCCGAGAACAACTATGCCTCAATCATGATGGAGGAGGGGGGTCGGCTGAGTGATGGTGCCTCCTCTCCTGCTTCCTCTATGCGTACAGTTGAGTCAGATTTTGGGGGGTATGAGGCTTCGGAGGGGGAATCAGAGGTGTAAGACGTTTTCTTGTACATTCCCATGGCTGAGTTGTCCGGTCTGTCCTTGAACGTGAGAAGTGTGAGCGCCGGAGTAAGAAGGGTTGCCCTATTTAATTACTTGTCGGTTTTTGCTGCTTCCGTCCTTTTCCTGCAGGAATGTGGCATCCCGCACAGATTAAATTATAAAGAATATGAAGATGATTGGGTGCACGGTCCATCAGTCTGGTCTGGATCAAATGAGTCCAGATCAGCAGGGGTCGCCATACTTTTTAAAGGGAACGTTTTAATTGAGAGTTTTAGCGAAATTTTACCAGGCAGAATTTTATTGGTCAACGCTTTTATTAATGGTATTAAATGGCAGTTTTTAAATTTTTATGGTTCTCCTGATAAGAATGAAAGAATAAAAATGTTGGAGATTTTACCCCTTTTTATTAACAATTCTAGTCCTCTTGTTTTATCAGGTGATTTTAATTGTATTTTAAGGGGAGAACGCCGTTTTTCGAACGCAGTGAGTAGGAACTATGACAATACGTCTTTTATGTTAAAAAACTTGATTTTAGATTTTAATCTCACTGATGTTTTTAAAAAATGTAATTTTAACGTACCAGAGGAAGACGGTGTTACCTGGAGCAATGCAAGCTGTAGCTCCAGGATAGATTTTATTTTTTGTTCTTATCAAGTACTGCCTTTTAACTGTGATCTTTTTACCAATGTTTTTTCTGACCATAAATTATTGTATTTTAAAGTTAAAAGTGATTTTAAAAGGAGAACTGGTAGGAATGCCTGGAAGTTAAACGTGTCCCTTTTAGAAGATCCGCAGGTTTTATCAGATTTTATCACCTTTTACAAGGAATGCAGACGAGTAAAAGACCCCAACACTCCCACCAGTATCTGGTGGGAAAAAATGAAACTAAAAATAAAAGAATTTTTTATCCGTGTTGGGGTTAGGAAAGCTAAAGAAAAACGTGAATTTTATAATATCCTAAATACTCGTCTGCAAACCCTGTACAAATTCAGAGCACATGGGATGGAGGTGGAGAAGGAGGTACATGATCTTAAAAAAGAAATAACTAAGTGCCTGGAGCAGAAAGGAAAAGAAATTATCTTTAGGTCTCGAATACAGCATCTTGAGGAAAACGAGACCTGCTCCAGGTATTTTTTTAAGAAAATACATGAAAATAGAAGGTTAATAGAAAACATTGAAGGAGTGAATGATGTACAGGGTATTTTAAAAAAGGTGCAAGAGTTTTATGCGGATCTTTTTAATGTAAAACACATTGATGAATGTTTTATGAATGACTCGTTAAAGGAGATCACCAATTTTTTAGATCCTGTCTCACAGTCTTTTTTATTGCAGAATATTTCAGAGCAGGAGATTTTAGAGACCGTCAAGAGTTTTAAAACAGGTAAAGTGCCTGGGCCGGATGGTATACCCATTGAATTTTATGTTACTTTTTATGGTATTTTAAAAGAAGATTTGTTCTCCCTTTTTACGGAAGTCTTTAAGTCTAAAATCCTCCCAGGCTCATGGAAGAAGGGTGATGTCTCCCTGCTATTCAAAAAGGGAGACCGGTCGGAACTCAAAAACTGGAGACCAATCACCCTTCTGAACTGCGACTATAAAATAATGGCGAAACTGTGTGCTAACCGCTTAAAGAACGTAATCCATAAAATAATTCATACAAACCAAGTCTGTGGGGTGCCTGGGAGGAGTTTATGGGAGAACCTAAACCTTTTAAAGGATGTAATTAGCGACACCAAATTAAGAAAAGGAAAGCTGGCGGTTTTATCCATAGATTTTGAAAAAGCTTTCGACAGGGTGTCACATTTTTATCTTTTTAAGGTTTTAGAGAAAATGGGTATACCTGATGGCTTTTTATTGTCTCTTAGAGCTTTTTATGATAACTGTACTAGTAAAATTTTAGTAAATGGTTTTAAGACACAGGGCGTGATTTTAAATTCCGGAGTGAAGCAGGGGTGTCCCTTGTCCCCACTACTCTTCATTTGCGCAATAGAGCCTCTTTTATGTACAATACGAAAGGATAAGCAGATCCATGGAGTCCCCCTGCCAGGAGGAGGGGGACTAGAGGCGAAGGTAGTGGGGTACATGGACGATGTTGCGGTGTTTTGCAGGGACACCCCATCGCTTCAGAAGACGCTAAAACAGATTCAATATTTTAATTGTGCCTCCGGTTTTAAAGTCAATTTTAACAAAAGTAACATTTTAAACATAGGCGGAATGCCTTTGTATGATGTGCCCGTCCCTGTGTCTGAGTCGGTGCAGATTTTAGGTGTCTCCTTTGACGAGTCTAATAATGGTTTTAATAGCTGGGACTTGGTGGCTCAAAAAATAAATAAGAAAATATGTATGTGGAACATGCGAGAACTTACAATGGAAGGGAAGGTTTTAATTACAAAAATGGTGCTTTTACCTATTTTATTGTATTTAAGTCTGGTTTTCCCACCCCCCGAAATGGTTCTAAAGAAAATAACAAAAGCTTGTTTTACTTTCTTTTGGAGTTCTAAGAGCGAAAAATTAAAGAGACAAATTGTGATAAAACCGAACTCCAGGGGCGGTAAGGATTTTCCAGATTTTAAAGCTTTCCTTTTAATAAAGTTTTTTAGCATGTGTTTTACTACTGTTTTTAAAGATAGCTACTGGTCTTATTTTGTTCGTTTTAATACTGGTTATTTTATGCGGAGGAACGGCTGGTTTTCTACAGTTTTAAGTTGCCCTTATTCTTTGAATTTACCCCCTCAATACATGATTTTAGGAAAAATTTTAAACTTATATAATTTTAAAGGTAAAAGTGTTCAGGATCTGTGCAATAGCAAAAAACTACTAAAGGAAATAAAAGAAACCAGTACCGTGACTCCCATCAAAAATTTTAACGAACAGAAGTGTATACAGATTTGGAAGATGTTGAGTATTAATTATCTTTTTAATTCACAGAAGGACCTGGCCTGGAGCTGCGCACACGAGTGTCTTCCATGCCGGGCATTCCAGCACCGAAGAGGATTATCCAACTCTGCAACCTGCCCGAGGGAGGGATGCCGACAAGAGGAGACCGTGCACCATCTAATATGGACTTGTTTTTACTCGCAGAAAATATGGACAAAGATACTCCCTCTGGTAAAAAGGATAACTGGACTAAAAGACTTAAATATTGCAGTGGTTTTTTATGGTTGCCTGGAATGCCCAACACGGACTCAAGAGACTATTGCATGGAAGATCATAAACTGTGTGAAGGCAGCTCTGTGGAAGGCCAGGAATATTTTATTGTTCAAGCATGAGGTTTTATCTGTGAAGGACATTTTATCTATCTGTTTTTATGAAATGTACCAGTACTATCTTTTAGACAAGAAGAGATTTCCGCTTTTATCTAGAAAATGGTTTTTAAAAGAATGGAATTCTATCTTGTAAAGCCACCAAGTGCCCATTTTATGTTTTAATATGTTGTAAATATGTTATTTATATGTAACTGTATTTATTGACATATTTGCACAATTTTGTTAACATTATTTAATTTTTAATAAAGTTGCCCCCGTAAGGGTAGTCAAGTTAAAAAAAAAATCTGTTCTTATCAGTTTAATATCTGATACGTCCCCTATCTGGGGACCATATATTAAATGGATTTTTGAGAACGGGGGCCGATTTCGAAGCTTGCTTCCGTCGCCCTATGCATTGACCCGATATGGCAGTATCTTCGGGTACAGTGCACCACCCCCTTACAGGGTTAAAAAGAAAGATTCCTACTTTCATTGCTACCTGCTTGCTGGCTAGCCAGCTAGCCAGCCCTGTGGGCCTTGCTGCTGCTGCAGCCAAAAAACAAAAGGTGGTGCTGCTGCTGCTTCTGCTGCTTCTGCTTCTGCTTGTGTCTGGCCCCTGTTGGAGCGTCCAGGCACAGGACTTCTGCTGCTGCTGACTAAATGGCCTCCTTAATTGGATCATTTGAGTAGCCAGCACACCTGTGCAGGTAGGGCATGACATGATAGGCAGCTGCCTTGATAGCGGGTGGGTGCTGAATGTTCCTAATTGACAAAATAAGATTAATGCTTATGAAGAAATATAAAATCTCATCCCTTCCCCAATATCGCGCCACACCCCTACCCCTTAATTCCCTGGTTGAACTTGATGGACATATGTCTTTTTTCGACCGTACTAACTATGTAACTATGTAACATAACATGGGGGGGGGGGGTCTCCTGGCTGTTCACACAGGTGTGTCATTGCTGTACATTGACCATGCATTGCTTCTGTGGTATTGCAAAGGCAAAGACAAATGCTTCCAGCCATCCATTGCACTAATGGATTGGTCATCAGCTGGCTGTCTATGTCCCGCATCAATATAGACCAAAGTACAGAGGGTTAGGCTATGCTATTGTGCACCTACCTGATGCATCAGAAGGTGCGAGGCCCTTGCTAAATTCTGTGCACAGACTTTGAGATCTATGCTTTAGACTGTATCTAAACCTGCTCCAACATGGACTGACATTCTGGCCTACTTTCAGCCGATGCGACTTGTCTGTCGCTGAACAGTCGCTTTTTATGTATTCAGCACCTATGTATAATGTTGTAAAAATGCTCTAGAAGCTAAAGTCGCAGAAATGTCACACATATTTGGCCTGCAACTTTCTGTGCGACAAATTCAGACAGGAAAAATCAGTATAAATCCTTAGAAAATTATCCCCCAGTGTCTCCATCTGCTGGCGGTATTGAATAAGCATTGCTGCACTGATGGGGTATGCATTAGACGAAAAAAAAGAAGAAAAAGAAGAATAATACGCCCAGAAAAGAGGCGAAAAGGAGAAAAACGTAAAAAAACGTGAAAAAAAAGTAAGAGGAAGAGAAGGGAAAAAAAGGTGGAAATGGGTTTAAAAGTGATTTCGGCGGAGAAATATATATATATATATATATATATATATATATATATATATATGCGCACACACACACATAGATATAAACGTATTCTCCGTTGAGATATTGCAGCCGCTGCTGTGTCCAGGCCCAGAAGCCTTAGCACTGTGCTGTGATGTCACTCAATACCACTGACATCACTAGGTGTAAACAACATCTCTCCTTTGCTGTGTATGTGACTATGGAGCTGTTTGGTGATGTCGTCTATTACGGCCTTCATAGAAGCAACAGGAGATTGTTGCATCCATCTTGAACCCTCAGAACTACAGTGCTATGATGTCACTCACTTCCACAGGCCTTGCAGAGTGTAAACAACAACAACCCAGCTTTGTTGTGTATGTAACCATAGGGATTTGTGATGTCACCTAGAACCTTCACAGCAGCGACAGCTTTATGAGGAGCATCAGCACTGCTCTGCCTGAGCAGAACCATCACCGCCATAGGTTGTCAAATAACCCGGATTTAACCCACACAGGTAAGTCCAATGGGGTGCAGGCATGTCCTCTATGCTTACAGCTTCCCGTGGGTGTTGGTTTGATACCGTTTGGGGACAGCCAAGGAGGCATCTGCAGGCAACAAAGGTAGGTGTGTGCTTGTGTGTGTGTTTCCTATGCAGATCCTAAGCCCAGTGTCACATGCAAGTAGGAGGAGTAAGAAGGGTTCCTGGCAAATCCGGGTTATGGATTGCATTTAAAAAGGCCCCGTGGGAGTGCAATGGGCCCCTGTCTTGCTGCTTAGCAATAATGGTATGGGTTTAGGTTCTGCTGTGTGTACTGGTGGTTGACTGCCCCCCAGCCCAGAGTGTGCATGGAAAATTGTCTGGCAGCCTCCCTGACAGCAAGCAGTGATAGTGCCCATGAAGGGGACCTTGTTGGGCCCGCCCCTTTCACGGTTATCGCTTCTCGGCCTTTTGGCTAAGATCAAGTGTAGTATCTGTTCTTATCAGTTTAATATCTGATACGTCCCCTATCTGGGGACCATATATTAAATGGATTTTTGAGAACGGGGGCCGATTTCGAAGCTTGCTTCCGTCGCCCTATGCATTGACCCGATATGGCAGTATCTTCGGGTACAGTGCACCACCCCCTTACAGGGTTAAAAAGAAAGATTCCTACTTTCATTGCTACCTGCTTGCTGGCTAGCCAGCTAGCCAGCCCTGTGGGCCTTGCTGCTGCTGCAGCCAAAAAACAAAAGGTGGTGCTGCTGCTGCTTCTGCTGCTTCTGCTTCTGCTTGTGTCTGGCCCCTGTTGGAGCGTCCAGGCACAGGACTTCTGCTGCTGCTGACTAAATGGCCTCCTTAATTGGATCATTTGAGTAGCCAGCACACCTGTGCAGGTAGGGCATGACATGATAGGCAGCTGCCTTGATAGCGGGTGGGTGCTGAATGTTCCTAATTGACAAAATAAGATTAATGCTTATGAAGAAATATAAAATCTCATCCCTTCCCCAATATCGCGCCACACCCCTACCCCTTAATTCCCTGGTTGAACTTGATGGACATATGTCTTTTTTCGACCGTACTAACTATGTAACTATGTAACATAACATGGGGGGGGGGGGGTCTCCTGGCTGTTCACACAGGTGTGTCATTGCTGTACATTGACCATGCATTGCTTCTGTGGTATTGCAAAGGCAAAGACAAATGCTTCCAGCCATCCATTGCACTAATGGATTGGTCATCAGCTGGCTGTCTATGTCCCGCATCAATATAGACCAAAGTACAGAGGGTTAGGCTATGCTATTGTGCACCTACCTGATGCATCAGAAGGTGCGAGGCCCTTGCTAAATTCTGTGCACAGACTTTGAGATCTATGCTTTAGACTGTATCTAAACCTGCTCCAACATGGACTGACATTCTGGCCTACTTTCAGCCGATGCGACTTGTCTGTCGCTGAACAGTCGCTTTTTATGTATTCAGCACCTATGTATAATGTTGTAAAAATGCTCTAGAAGCTAAAGTCGCAGAAATGTCACACATATTTGGCCTGCAACTTTCTGTGCGACAAATTCAGACAGGAAAAATCAGTATAAATCCTTAGAAAATTATCCCCCAGTGTCTCCATCTGCTGGCGGTATTGAATAAGCATTGCTGCACTGATGGGGTATGCATTAGACGAAAAAAAAGAAGAAAAAGAAGAATAATACGCCCAGAAAAGAGGCGAAAAGGAGAAAAACGTAAAAAAACGTGAAAAAAAAGTAAGAGGAAGAGAAGGGAAAAAAAGGTGGAAATGGGTTTAAAAGTGATTTCGGCGGAGAAATATATATATATATATATATATATATATATATATATATATATATATATGCGCACACACACACATAGATATAAACGTATTCTCCGTTGAGATATTGCAGCCGCTGCTGTGTCCAGGCCCAGGAGCCTTAGCACTGTGCTGTGATGTCACTCAATACCACTGACATCACTAGGTGTAAACAACATCTCTCCTTTGCTGTGTATGTGACTATGGAGCTGTTTGGTGATGTCGTCTATTACGGCCTTCATAGAAGCAACAGGAGATTGTTGCATCCATCTTGAACCCTCAGAACTACAGTGCTATGATGTCACTCACTTCCACAGGCCTTGCAGAGTGTAAACAACAACAACCCAGCTTTGTTGTGTATGTAACCATAGGGATTTGTGATGTCACCTAGAACCTTCACAGCAGCGACAGCTTTATGAGGAGCATCAGCACTGCTCTGCCTGAGCAGAACCATCACCGCCATAGGTTGTCAAATAACCCGGATTTAACCCACACAGGTAAGTCCAATGGGGTGCAGGCATGTCCTCTATGCTTACAGCTTCCCGTGGGTGTTGGTTTGATACCGTTTGGGGACAGCCAAGGAGGCATCTGCAGGCAACAAAGGTAGGTGTGTGCTTGTGTGTGTGTTTCCTATGCAGATCCTAAGCCCAGTGTCACATGCAAGTAGGAGGAGTAAGAAGGGTTCCTGGCAAATCCGGGTTATGGATTGCATTTAAAAAGGCCCCGTGGGAGTGCAATGGGCCCCTGTCTTGCTGCTTAGCAATAATGGTATGGGTTTAGGTTCTGCTGTGTGTACTGGTGGTTGACTGCCCCCCAGCCCAGAGTGTGCATGGAAAATTGTCTGGCAGCCTCCCTGACAGCAAGCAGTGATAGTGCCCATGAAGGGGACCTTGTTGGGCCCGCCCCTTTCACGGTTATCGCTTCTCGGCCTTTTGGCTAAGATCAAGTGTAGTATCTGTTCTTATCAGTTTAATATCTGATACGTCCCCTATCTGGGGACCATATATTAAATGGATTTTTGAGAACGGGGGCCGATTTCGAAGCTTGCTTCCGTCGCCCTATGCATTGACCCGATATGGCAGTATCTTCGGGTACAGTGCACCACCCCCTTACAGGGTTAAAAAGAAAGATTCCTACTTTCATTGCTACCTGCTTGCTGGCTAGCCAGCTAGCCAGCCCTGTGGGCCTTGCTGCTGCTGCAGCCAAAAAACAAAAGGTGGTGCTGCTGCTGCTTCTGCTGCTTCTGCTTCTGCTTGTGTCTGGCCCCTGTTGGAGCGTCCAGGCACAGGACTTCTGCTGCTGCTGACTAAATGGCCTCCTTAATTGGATCATTTGAGTAGCCAGCACACCTGTGCAGGTAGGGCATGACATGATAGGCAGCTGCCTTGATAGCGGGTGGGTGCTGAATGTTCCTAATTGACAAAATAAGATTAATGCTTATGAAGAAATATAAAATCTCATCCCTTCCCCAATATCGCGCCACACCCCTACCCCTTAATTCCCTGGTTGAACTTGATGGACATATGTCTTTTTTCGACCGTACTAACTATGTAACTATGTAACATAACATGGGGGGGGGGGTCTCCTGGCTGTTCACACAGGTGTGTCATTGCTGTACATTGACCATGCATTGCTTCTGTGGTATTGCAAAGGCAAAGACAAATGCTTCCAGCCATCCATTGCACTAATGGATTGGTCATCAGCTGGCTGTCTATGTCCCGCATCAATATAGACCAAAGTACAGAGGGTTAGGCTATGCTATTGTGCACCTACCTGATGCATCAGAAGGTGCGAGGCCCTTGCTAAATTCTGTGCACAGACTTTGAGATCTATGCTTTAGACTGTATCTAAACCTGCTCCAACATGGACTGACATTCTGGCCTACTTTCAGCCGATGCGACTTGTCTGTCGCTGAACAGTCGCTTTTTATGTATTCAGCACCTATGTATAATGTTGTAAAAATGCTCTAGAAGCTAAAGTCGCAGAAATGTCACACATATTTGGCCTGCAACTTTCTGTGCGACAAATTCAGACAGGAAAAATCAGTATAAATCCTTAGAAAATTATCCCCCAGTGTCTCCATCTGCTGGCGGTATTGAATAAGCATTGCTGCACTGATGGGGTATGCATTAGACGAAAAAAAAGAAGAAAAAGAAGAATAATACGCCCAGAAAAGAGGCGAAAAGGAGAAAAACGTAAAAAAACGTGAAAAAAAAGTAAGAGGAAGAGAAGGGAAAAAAAGGTGGAAATGGGTTTAAAAGTGATTTCGGCGGAGAAATATATATATATATATATATATATATATATATATATATATATATGCGCACACACACACATAGATATAAACGTATTCTCCGTTGAGATATTGCAGCCGCTGCTGTGTCCAGGCCCAGGAGCCTTAGCACTGTGCTGTGATGTCACTCAATACCACTGACATCACTAGGTGTAAACAACATCTCTCCTTTGCTGTGTATGTGACTATGGAGCTGTTTGGTGATGTCGTCTATTACGGCCTTCATAGAAGCAACAGGAGATTGTTGCATCCATCTTGAACCCTCAGAACTACAGTGCTATGATGTCACTCACTTCCACAGGCCTTGCAGAGTGTAAACAACAACAACCCAGCTTTGTTGTGTATGTAACCATAGGGATTTGTGATGTCACCTAGAACCTTCACAGCAGCGACAGCTTTATGAGGAGCATCAGCACTGCTCTGCCTGAGCAGAACCATCACCGCCATAGGTTGTCAAATAACCCGGATTTAACCCACACAGGTAAGTCCAATGGGGTGCAGGCATGTCCTCTATGCTTACAGCTTCCCGTGGGTGTTGGTTTGATACCGTTTGGGGACAGCCAAGGAGGCATCTGCAGGCAACAAAGGTAGGTGTGTGCTTGTGTGTGTGTTTCCTATGCAGATCCTAAGCCCAGTGTCACATGCAAGTAGGAGGAGTAAGAAGGGTTCCTGGCAAATCCGGGTTATGGATTGCATTTAAAAAGGCCCCGTGGGAGTGCAATGGGCCCCTGTCTTGCTGCTTAGCAATAATGGTATGGGTTTAGGTTCTGCTGTGTGTACTGGTGGTTGACTGCCCCCCAGCCCAGAGTGTGCATGGAAAATTGTCTGGCAGCCTCCCTGACAGCAAGCAGTGATAGTGCCCATGAAGGGGACCTTGTTGGGCCCGCCCCTTTCACGGTTATCGCTTCTCGGCCTTTTGGCTAAGATCAAGTGTAGTATCTGTTCTTATCAGTTTAATATCTGATACGTCCCCTATCTGGGGACCATATATTAAATGGATTTTTGAGAACGGGGGCCGATTTCGAAGCTTGCTTCCGTCGCCCTATGCATTGACCCGATATGGCAGTATCTTCGGGTACAGTGCACCACCCCCTTACAGGGTTAAAAAGAAAGATTCCTACTTTCATTGCTACCTGCTTGCTGGCTAGCCAGCTAGCCAGCCCTGTGGGCCTTGCTGCTGCTGCAGCCAAAAAACAAAAGGTGGTGCTGCTGCTGCTTCTGCTGCTTCTGCTTCTGCTTGTGTCTGGCCCCTGTTGGAGCGTCCAGGCACAGGACTTCTGCTGCTGCTGACTAAATGGCCTCCTTAATTGGATCATTTGAGTAGCCAGCACACCTGTGCAGGTAGGGCATGACATGATAGGCAGCTGCCTTGATAGCGGGTGGGTGCTGAATGTTCCTAATTGACAAAATAAGATTAATGCTTATGAAGAAATATAAAATCTCATCCCTTCCCCAATATCGCGCCACACCCCTACCCCTTAATTCCCTGGTTGAACTTGATGGACATATGTCTTTTTTCGACCGTACTAACTATGTAACTATGTAACATAACATGGGGGGGGGGGGTCTCCTGGCTGTTCACACAGGTGTGTCATTGCTGTACATTGACCATGCATTGCTTCTGTGGTATTGCAAAGGCAAAGACAAATGCTTCCAGCCATCCATTGCACTAATGGATTGGTCATCAGCTGGCTGTCTATGTCCCGCATCAATATAGACCAAAGTACAGAGGGTTAGGCTATGCTATTGTGCACCTACCTGATGCATCAGAAGGTGCGAGGCCCTTGCTAAATTCTGTGCACAGACTTTGAGATCTATGCTTTAGACTGTATCTAAACCTGCTCCAACATGGACTGACATTCTGGCCTACTTTCAGCCGATGCGACTTGTCTGTCGCTGAACAGTCGCTTTTTATGTATTCAGCACCTATGTATAATGTTGTAAAAATGCTCTAGAAGCTAAAGTCGCAGAAATGTCACACATATTTGGCCTGCAACTTTCTGTGCGACAAATTCAGACAGGAAAAATCAGTATAAATCCTTAGAAAATTATCCCCCAGTGTCTCCATCTGCTGGCGGTATTGAATAAGCATTGCTGCACTGATGGGGTATGCATTAGACGAAAAAAAAGAAGAAAAAGAAGAATAATACGCCCAGAAAAGAGGCGAAAAGGAGAAAAACGTAAAAAAACGTGAAAAAAAAGTAAGAGGAAGAGAAGGGAAAAAAAGGTGGAAATGGGTTTAAAAGTGATTTCGGCGGAGAAATATATATATATATATATATATATATATATATATATATATATATATGCGCACACACACACATAGATATAAACGTATTCTCCGTTGAGATATTGCAGCCGCTGCTGTGTCCAGGCCCAGGAGCCTTAGCACTGTGCTGTGATGTCACTCAATACCACTGACATCACTAGGTGTAAACAACATCTCTCCTTTGCTGTGTATGTGACTATGGAGCTGTTTGGTGATGTCGTCTATTACGGCCTTCATAGAAGCAACAGGAGATTGTTGCATCCATCTTGAACCCTCAGAACTACAGTGCTATGATGTCACTCACTTCCACAGGCCTTGCAGAGTGTAAACAACAACAACCCAGCTTTGTTGTGTATGTAACCATAGGGATTTGTGATGTCACCTAGAACCTTCACAGCAGCGACAGCTTTATGAGGAGCATCAGCACTGCTCTGCCTGAGCAGAACCATCACCGCCATAGGTTGTCAAATAACCCGGATTTAACCCACACAGGTAAGTCCAATGGGGTGCAGGCATGTCCTCTATGCTTACAGCTTCCCGTGGGTGTTGGTTTGATACCGTTTGGGGACAGCCAAGGAGGCATCTGCAGGCAACAAAGGTAGGTGTGTGCTTGTGTGTGTGTTTCCTATGCAGATCCTAAGCCCAGTGTCACATGCAAGTAGGAGGAGTAAGAAGGGTTCCTGGCAAATCCGGGTTATGGATTGCATTTAAAAAGGCCCCGTGGGAGTGCAATGGGCCCCTGTCTTGCTGCTTAGCAATAATGGTATGGGTTTAGGTTCTGCTGTGTGTACTGGTGGTTGACTGCCCCCCAGCCCAGAGTGTGCATGGAAAATTGTCTGGCAGCCTCCCTGACAGCAAGCAGTGATAGTGCCCATGAAGGGGACCTTGTTGGGCCCGCCCCTTTCACGGTTATCGCTTCTCGGCCTTTTGGCTAAGATCAAGTGTAGTATCTGTTCTTATCAGTTTTCATGCTGGTGGGGATGGGTGCTGCATGGAGGATGCAGGTGTACCAGGGCTTTCCGGGGCTGGTTCTGAGGAATCAGCTCGACGGCTGCCCCGATGTGACCTGTTCCCTCCGGGTCTCGCCATGAGGCTGAGAGGGTCTAGAGTCGAGGTACTTTTGTGCCTCGGGGAGTGGTGACCCCGAGGTGCCGAAACTCACTGGGAGAATAGACTCACTGAGTTGAAGCACGGGTACCATAATCTCTTCACCTTGTGGCACTCACCTCTTGATTCCCGGCCTTCTGGCTAGGATCAGAGAAATTTTTATAGATCCGGCCGGATGTCCGGGCAGTATATCTGCACACATTCACTTATTTATTTCTTTTTTGTCTCACTGTGTCACTTTTTGCGTGTTGTGTGTTCACAGGATTGGTCAGGATGCGGTATCCCTTCTGGGTGTCCCTCCTGGCGGTCTAGGGGAGGTGTGTGTGGCCATTAGGTTCCGCACCTCCCTGCAAACACCCCGGGTACTCCTGCTTTGGCAGGGTACCTACCGTAATCGGCTCTGCGGGCAGATACCTTGGCTAACGCCAAGGGGGATGCCGGGAGCATTTGTGGTCCCCTAGTAGCTTCGGCGAAAAGGGACATCGAACCTGGAACCTCGCAGGTACCTTTTGGTCCGGAGGCGAAGGGTAAGGTTTGTTGGGGGGCCTCTCTCCTATCGGAGAAGGGCTTGCGATAGACCGCATCCTTTGTGCACGTTTTTTTAGTGTAACACGTTTGCACTTTTTCTTGCACTTTGGGTGAATCGAAAGCACGTTCCTCGGCTTTAGATAAAAAAAAAAAAAAAAAAAAATCTGTTCTTATCAGTTTAATATCTGATACGTCCCCTATCTGGGGACCATATATTAAATGGATTTTTGAGAACGGGGGCCGATTTCGAAGCTTGCTTCCGTCGCCCTATGCATTGACCCGATATGGCAGTATATTCGGGTACAGTGCACCACCCCCTTACAGGGTTAAAAAGAAAGATTCCTACTTTCATTGCTACCTGCTTGCTGGCTAGCCAGCTAGCCAGCCCTGTGGGCCTTGCTGCTGCTGCAGCCAAAAAACAAAAGGTGGTGCTGCTGCTGCTTCTGCTGCTTCTGCTTCTGCTTGTGTCTGGCCCCTGTTGGAGCGTCCAGGCACAGGACTTCTGCTGCTGCTGACTAAATGGCCTCCTTAATTGGATCATTTGAGTAGCCAGCACACCTGTGCAGGTAGGGCATGACATGATAGGCAGCTGCCTTGATAGCGGGTGGGTGCTGAATGTTCCTAATTGACAAAATAAGATTAATGCTTATGAAGAAATATAAAATCTCATCCCTTCCCCAATATCGCGCCACACCCCTACCCCTTAATTCCCTGGTTGAACTTGATGGACATATGTCTTTTTTCGACCGTACTAACTATGTAACTATGTAACATAACATGGGGGGGGGGGGTCTCCTGGCTGTTCACACAGGTGTGTCATTGCTGTACATTGACCATGCATTGCTTCTGTGGTATTGCAAAGGCAAAGACAAATGCTTCCAGCCATCCATTGCACTAATGGATTGGTCATCAGCTGGCTGTCTATGTCCCGCATCAATATAGACCAAAGTACAGAGGGTTAGGCTATGCTATTGTGCACCTACCTGATGCATCAGAAGGTGCGAGGCCCTTGCTAAATTCTGTGCACAGACTTTGAGATCTATGCTTTAGACTGTATCTAAACCTGCTCCAACATGGACTGACATTCTGGCCTACTTTCAGCCGATGCGACTTGTCTGTCGCTGAACAGTCGCTTTTTATGTATTCAGCACCTATGTATAATGTTGTAAAAATGCTCTAGAAGCTAAAGTCGCAGAAATGTCACACATATTTGGCCTGCAACTTTCTGTGCGACAAATTCAGACAGGAAAAATCAGTATAAATCCTTAGAAAATTATCCCCCAGTGTCTCCATCTGCTGGCGGTATTGAATAAGCATTGCTGCACTGATGGGGTATGCATTAGACGAAAAAAAAGAAGAAAAAGAAGAATAATACGCCCAGAAAAGAGGCGAAAAGGAGAAAAACGTAAAAAAAACGTGAAAAAAAAGTAAGAGGAAGAGAAGGGAAAAAAAGGTGGAAATGGGTTTAAAAGTGATTTCGGCGGAGAAATATATATATATATATATATATATATATATATATATATATATATGCGCACACACACACATAGATATAAACGTATTCTCCGTTGAGATATTGCAGCCGCTGCTGTGTCCAGGCCCAGGAGCCTTAGCACTGTGCTGTGATGTCACTCAATACCACTGACATCACTAGGTGTAAACAACATCTCTCCTTTGCTGTGTATGTGACTATGGAGCTGTTTGGTGATGTCGTCTATTACGGCCTTCATAGAAGCAACAGGAGATTGTTGCATCCATCTTGAACCCTCAGAACTACAGTGCTATGATGTCACTCACTTCCACAGGCCTTGCAGAGTGTAAACAACAACAACCCAGCTTTGTTGTGTATGTAACCATAGGGATTTGTGATGTCACCTAGAACCTTCACAGCAGCGACAGCTTTATGAGGAGCATCAGCACTGCTCTGCCTGAGCAGAACCATCACCGCCATAGGTTGTCAAATAACCCGGATTTAACCCACACAGGTAAGTCCAATGGGGTGCAGGCATGTCCTCTATGCTTACAGCTTCCCGTGGGTGTTGGTTTGATACCGTTTGGGGACAGCCAAGGAGGCATCTGCAGGCAACAAAGGTAGGTGTGTGCTTGTGTGTGTGTTTCCTATGCAGATCCTAAGCCCAGTGTCACATGCAAGTAGGAGGAGTAAGAAGGGTTCCTGGCAAATCCGGGTTATGGATTGCATTTAAAAAGGCCCCGTGGGAGTGCAATGGGCCCCTGTCTTGCTGCTTAGCAATAATGGTATGGGTTTAGGTTCTGCTGTGTGTACTGGTGGTTGACTGCCCCCCAGCCCAGAGTGTGCATGGAAAATTGTCTGGCAGCCTCCCTGACAGCAAGCAGTGATAGTGCCCATGAAGGGGACCTTGTTGGGCCCGCCCCTTTCACGGTTATCGCTTCTCGGCCTTTTGGCTAAGATCAAGTGTAGTATCTGTTCTTATCAGTTTAATATCTGATACGTCCCCTATCTGGGGACCATATATTAAATGGATTTTTGAGAACGGGGGCCGATTTCGAAGCTTGCTTCCGTCGCCCTATGCATTGACCCGATATGGCAGTATCTTCGGGTACAGTGCACCACCCCCTTACAGGGTTAAAAAGAAAGATTCCTACTTTCATTGCTACCTGCTTGCTGGCTAGCCAGCTAGCCAGCCCTGTGGGCCTTGCTGCTGCTGCAGCCAAAAAACAAAAGGTGGTGCTGCTGCTGCTTCTGCTGCTTCTGCTTCTGCTTGTGTCTGGCCCCTGTTGGAGCGTCCAGGCACAGGACTTCTGCTGCTGCTGACTAAATGGCCTCCTTAATTGGATCATTTGAGTAGCCAGCACACCTGTGCAGGTAGGGCATGACATGTTAGGCAGCTGCCTTGATAGCGGGTGGGTGCTGAATGTTCCTAATTGACAAAATAAGATTAATGCTTATGAAGAAATATAAAATCTCATCCCTTCCCCAATATCACGCCACACCCCTACCCCTTAATTCCCTGGTTGAACTTGATGGACATATGTCTTTTTTCGACCGTACTAACTATGTAACTATGTAACATAACATGGGGGGGGGGGGGGGGTCTCCTGGCTGTTCACACAGGTGTGTCATTGCTGTACATTGACCATGCATTGCTTCTGTGGTATTGCAAAGGCAAAGACAAATGCTTCCAGCCATCCATTGCACTAATGGATTGGTCATCAGCTGGCTGTCTATGTCCCGCATCAATATAGACCAAAGTACAGAGGGTTAGGCTATGCTATTGTGCACCTACCTGATGCATCAGAAGGTGCGAGGCCCTTGCTAAATTCTGTGCACAGACTTTGAGATCTATGCTTTAGACTGTATCTAAACCTGCTCCAACATGGACTGACATTCTGGCCTACTTTCAGCCGATGCGACTTGTCTGTCGCTGAACAGTCGCTTTTTATGTATTCAGCACCTATGTATAATGTTGTAAAAATGCTCTAGAAGCTAAAGTCGCAGAAATGTCACACATATTTGGCCTGCAACTTTCTGTGCGACAAATTCAGACAGGAAAAATCAGTATAAATCCTTAGAAAATTATCCCCCAGTGTCTCCATCTGCTGGCGGTATTGAATAAGCATTGCTGCACTGATGGGGTATGCATTAGACGAAAAAAAAGAAGAAAAAGAAGAATAATACGCCCAGAAAAGAGGCGAAAAGGAGAAAAACGTAAAAAAACGTGAAAAAAAAGTAAGAGGAAGAGAAGGGAAAAAAAGGTGGAAATGGGTTTAAAAGTGATTTCGGCGGAGAAATATATATATATATATATATATATATATATATATATATATATATATGCGCACACACACACATAGATATAAACGTATTCTCCGTTGAGATATTGCAGCCGCTGCTGTGTCCAGGCCCAGGAGCCTTAGCACTGTGCTGTGATGTCACTCAATACCACTGACATCACTAGGTGTAAACAACATCTCTCCTTTGCTGTGTATGTGACTATGGAGCTGTTTGGTGATGTCGTCTATTACGGCCTTCATAGAAGCAACAGGAGATTGTTGCATCCATCTTGAACCCTCAGAACTACAGTGCTATGATGTCACTCACTTCCACAGGCCTTGCAGAGTGTAAACAACAACAACCCAGCTTTGTTGTGTATGTAACCATAGGGATTTGTGATGTCACCTAGAACCTTCACAGCAGCGACAGCTTTATGAGGAGCATCAGCACTGCTCTGCCTGAGCAGAACCATCACCGCCATAGGTTGTCAAATAACCCGGATTTAACCCACACAGGTAAGTCCAATGGGGTGCAGGCATGTCCTCTATGCTTACAGCTTCCCGTGGGTGTTGGTTTGATACCGTTTGGGGACAGCCAAGGAGGCATCTGCAGGCAACAAAGGTAGGTGTGTGCTTGTGTGTGTGTTTCCTATGCAGATCCTAAGCCCAGTGTCACATGCAAGTAGGAGGAGTAAGAAGGGTTCCTGGCAAATCCGGGTTATGGATTGCATTTAAAAAGGCCCCGTGGGAGTGCAATGGGCCCCTGTCTTGCTGCTTAGCAATAATGGTATGGGTTTAGGTTCTGCTGTGTGTACTGGTGGTTGACTGCCCCCCAGCCCAGAGTGTGCATGGAAAATTGTCTGGCAGCCTCCCTGACAGCAAGCAGTGATAGTGCCCATGAAGGGGACCTTGTTGGGCCCGCCCCTTTCACGGTTATCGCTTCTCGGCCTTTTGGCTAAGATCAAGTGTAGTATCTGTTCTTATCAGTTTAATATCTGATACGTCCCCTATCTGGGGACCATATATTAAATGGATTTTTGAGAACGGGGGCCGATTTCGAAGCTTGCTTCCGTCGCCCTATGCATTGACCCGATATGGCAGTATCTTCGGGTACAGTGCACCACCCCCTTACAGGGTTAAAAAGAAAGATTCCTACTTTCATTGCTACCTGCTTGCTGGCTAGCCAGCTAGCCAGCCCTGTGGGCCTTGCTGCTGCTGCAGCCAAAAAACAAAAGGTGGTGCTGCTGCTGCTTCTGCTGCTTCTGCTTCTGCTTGTGTCTGGCCCCTGTTGGAGCGTCCAGGCACAGGACTTCTGCTGCTGCTGACTAAATGGCCTCCTTAATTGGATCATTTGAGTAGCCAGCACACCTGTGCAGGTAGGGCATGACATGATAGGCAGCTGCCTTGATAGCGGGTGGGTGCTGAATGTTCCTAATTGACAAAATAAGATTAATGCTTATGAAGAAATATAAAATCTCATCCCTTCCCCAATATCGCGCCACACCCCTACCCCTTAATTCCCTGGTTGAACTTGATGGACATATGTCTTTTTTCGACCGTACTAACTATGTAACTATGTAACATAACATGGGGGGGGGGGGGGGGTCTCCTGGCTGTTCACACAGGTGTGTCATTGCTGTACATTGACCATGCATTGCTTCTGTGGTATTGCAAAGGCAAAGACAAATGCTTCCAGCCATCCATTGCACTAATGGATTGGTCATCAGCTGGCTGTCTATGTCCCGCATCAATATAGACCAAAGTACAGAGGGTTAGGCTATGCTATTGTGCACCTACCTGATGCATCAGAAGGTGCGAGGCCCTTGCTAAATTCTGTGCACAGACTTTGAGATCTATGCTTTAGACTGTATCTAAACCTGCTCCAACATGGACTGACATTCTGGCCTACTTTCAGCCGATGCGACTTGTCTGTCGCTGAACAGTCGCTTTTTATGTATTCAGCACCTATGTATAATGTTGTAAAAATGCTCTAGAAGCTAAAGTCGCAGAAATGTCACACATATTTGGCCTGCAACTTTCTGTGCGACAAATTCAGACAGGAAAAATCAGTATAAATCCTTAGAAAATTATCCCCCAGTGTCTCCATCTGCTGGCGGTATTGAATAAGCATTGCTGCACTGATGGGGTATGCATTAGACGAAAAAAAAGAAGAAAAAGAAGAATAATACGCCCAGAAAAGAGGCGAAAAGGAGAAAAACGTAAAAAAACTTGAAAAAAAAGTAAGAGGAAGAGAAGGGAAAAAAAGGTGGAAATGGGTTTAAAAGTGATTTCGGCGGAGAAATATATATATATATATATATATATATATATATATATATATATGCGCACACACACACATAGATATAAACGTATTCTCCGTTGAGATATTGCAGCCGCTGCTGTGTCCAGGCCCAGGAGCCTTAGCACTGTGCTGTGATGTCACTCAATACCACTGACATCACTAGGTGTAAACAACATCTCTCCTTTGCTGTGTATGTGACTATGGAGCTGTTTGGTGATGTCGTCTATTACGGCCTTCATAGAAGCAACAGGAGATTGTTGCATCCATCTTGAACCCTCAGAACTACAGTGCTATGATGTCACTCACTTCCACAGGCCTTGCAGAGTGTAAACAACAACAACCCAGCTTTGTTGTGTATGTAACCATAGGGATTTGTGATGTCACCTAGAACCTTCACAGCAGCGACAGCTTTATGAGGAGCATCAGCACTGCTCTGCCTGAGCAGAACCATCACCGCCATAGGTTGTCAAATAACCCGGATTTAACCCACACAGGTAAGTCCAATGGGGTGCAGGCATGTCCTCTATGCTTACAGCTTCCCGTGGGTGTTGGTTTGATACCGTTTGGGGACAGCCAAGGAGGCATCTGCAGGCAACAAAGGTAGGTGTGTGCTTGTGTGTGTGTTTCCTATGCAGATCCTAAGCCCAGTGTCACATGCAAGTAGGAGGAGTAAGAAGGGTTCCTGGCAAATCCGGGTTATGGATTGCATTTAAAAAGGCCCCGTGGGAGTGCAATGGGCCCCTGTCTTGCTGCTTAGCAATAATGGTATGGGTTTAGGTTCTGCTGTGTGTACTGGTGGTTGACTGCCCCCCAGCCCAGAGTGTGCATGGAAAATTGTCTGGCAGCCTCCCTGACAGCAAGCAGTGATAGTGCCCATGAAGGGGACCTTGTTGGGCCCGCCCCTTTCACGGTTATCGCTTCTCGGCCTTTTGGCTAAGATCAAGTGTAGTATCTGTTCTTATCAGTTTAATATCTGATACGTCCCCTATCTGGGGACCATATATTAAATGGATTTTTGAGAACGGGGGCCGATTTCGAAGCTTGCTTCCGTCGCCCTATGCATTGACCCGATATGGCAGTATCTTCGGGTACAGTGCACCACCCCCTTACAGGGTTAAAAAGAAAGATTCCTACTTTCATTGCTACCTGCTTGCTGGCTAGCCAGCTAGCCAGCCCTGTGGGCCTTGCTGCTGCTGCAGCCAAAAAACAAAAGGTGGTGCTGCTGCTGCTTCTGCTGCTTCTGCTTCTGCTTGTGTCTGGCCCCTGTTGGAGCGTCCAGGCACAGGACTTCTGCTGCTGCTGACTAAATGGCCTCCTTAATTGGATCATTTGAGTAGCCAGCACACCTGTGCAGGTAGGGCATGACATGATAGGCAGCTGCCTTGATAGCGGGTGGGTGCTGAATGTTCCTAATTGACAAAATAAGATTAATGCTTATGAAGAAATATAAAATCTCATCCCTTCCCCAATATCGCGCCACACCCCTACCCCTTAATTCCCTGGTTGAACTTGATGGACATATGTCTTTTTTCGACCGTACTAACTATGTAACTATGTAACATAACATGGGGGGGGGGGGTCTCCTGGCTGTTCACACAGGTGTGTCATTGCTGTACATTGACCATGCATTGCTTCTGTGGTATTGCAAAGGCAAAGACAAATGCTTCCAGCCATCCATTGCACTAATGGATTGGTCATCAGCTGGCTGTCTATGTCCCGCATCAATATAGACCAAAGTACAGAGGGTTAGGCTATGCTATTGTGCACCTACCTGATGCATCAGAAGGTGCGAGGCCCTTGCTAAATTCTGTGCACAGACTTTGAGATCTATGCTTTAGACTGTATCTAAACCTGCTCCAACATGGACTGACATTCTGGCCTACTTTCAGCCGATGCGACTTGTCTGTCGCTGAACAGTCGCTTTTTATGTATTCAGCACCTATGTATAATGTTGTAAAAATGCTCTAGAAGCTAAAGTCGCAGAAATGTCACACATATTTGGCCTGCAACTTTCTGTGCGACAAATTCAGACAGGAAAAATCAGTATAAATCCTTAGAAAATTATCCCCCAGTGTCTCCATCTGCTGGCGGTATTGAATAAGCATTGCTGCACTGATGGGGTATGCATTAGACGAAAAAAAAGAAGAAAAAGAAGAATAATACGCCCAGAAAAGAGGCGAAAAGGAGAAAAACGTAAAAAAACGTGAAAAAAAAGTAAGAGGAAGAGAAGGGAAAAAAAGGTGGAAATGGGTTTAAAAGTGATTTCGGCGGAGAAATATATATATATATATATATATATATATATATATATATATATATATATATATATATATGCGCACACACACACATAGATATAAACGTATTCTCCGTTGAGATATTGCAGCCGCTGCTGTGTCCAGGCCCAGGAGCCTTAGCACTGTGCTGTGATGTCACTCAATACCACTGACATCACTAGGTGTAAACAACATCTCTCCTTTGCTGTGTATGTGACTATGGAGCTGTTTGGTGATGTCGTCTATTACGGCCTTCATAGAAGCAACAGGAGATTGTTGCATCCATCTTGAACCCTCAGAACTACAGTGCTATGATGTCACTCACTTCCACAGGCCTTGCAGAGTGTAAACAACAACAACCCAGCTTTGTTGTGTATGTAACCATAGGGATTTGTGATGTCACCTAGAACCTTCACAGCAGCGACAGCTTTATGAGGAGCATCAGCACTGCTCTGCCTGAGCAGAACCATCACCGCCATAGGTTGTCAAATAACCCGGATTTAACCCACACAGGTAAGTCCAATGGGGTGCAGGCATGTCCTCTATGCTTACAGCTTCCCGTGGGTGTTGGTTTGATACCGTTTGGGGACAGCCAAGGAGGCATCTGCAGGCAACAAAGGTAGGTGTGTGCTTGTGTGTGTGTTTCCTATGCAGATCCTAAGCCCAGTGTCACATGCAAGTAGGAGGAGTAAGAAGGGTTCCTGGCAAATCCGGGTTATGGATTGCATTTAAAAAGGCCCCGTGGGAGTGCAATGGGCCCCTGTCTTGCTGCTTAGCAATAATGGTATGGGTTTAGGTTCTGCTGTGTGTACTGGTGGTTGACTGCCCCCCAGCCCAGAGTGTGCATGGAAAATTGTCTGGCAGCCTCCCTGACAGCAAGCAGTGATAGTGCCCATGAAGGGGACCTTGTTGGGCCCGCCCCTTTCACGGTTATCGCTTCTCGGCCTTTTGGCTAAGATCAAGTGTAGTATCTGTTCTTATCAGTTTAATATCTGATACGTCCCCTATCTGGGGACCATATATTAAATGGATTTTTGAGAACGGGGGCCGATTTCGAAGCTTGCTTCCGTCGCCCTATGCATTGACCCGATATGGCAGTATCTTCGGGTACAGTGCACCACCCCCTTACAGGGTTAAAAAGAAAGATTCCTACTTTCATTGCTACCTGCTTGCTGGCTAGCCAGCTAGCCAGCCCTGTGGGCCTTGCTGCTGCTGCAGCCAAAAAACAAAAGGTGGTGCTGCTGCTGCTTCTGCTGCTTCTGCTTCTGCTTGTGTCTGGCCCCTGTTGGAGCGTCCAGGCACAGGACTTCTGCTGCTGCTGACTAAATGGCCTCCTTAATTGGATCATTTGAGTAGCCAGCACACCTGTGCAGGTAGGGCATGACATGATAGGCAGCTGCCTTGATAGCGGGTGGGTGCTGAATGTTCCTAATTGACAAAATAAGATTAATGCTTATGAAGAAATATAAAATCTCATCCCTTCCCCAATATCGCGCCACACTCCTACCCCTTAATTCCCTGGTTGAACTTGATGGACATATGTCTTTTTTCGACCGTACTAACTATGTAACTATGTAACATAACATGGGGGGGGGGGGGTCTCCTGGCTGTTCACACAGGTGTGTCATTGCTGTACATTGACCATGCATTGCTTCTGTGGTATTGCAAAGGCAAAGACAAATGCTTCCAGCCATCCATTGCACTAATGGATTGGTCATCAGCTGGCTGTCTATGTCCCGCATCAATATAGACCAAAGTACAGAGGGTTAGGCTATGCTATTGTGCACCTACCTGATGCATCAGAAGGTGCGAGGCCCTTGCTAAATTCTGTGCACAGACTTTGAGATCTATGCTTTAGACTGTATCTAAACCTGCTCCAACATGGACTGACATTCTGGCCTACTTTCAGCCGATGCGACTTGTCTGTCGCTGAACAGTCGCTTTTTATGTATTCAGCACCTATGTATAATGTTGTAAAAATGCTCTAGAAGCTAAAGTCGCAGAAATGTCACACATATTTGGCCTGCAACTTTCTGTGCGACAAATTCAGACAGGAAAAATCAGTATAAATCCTTAGAAAATTATCCCCCAGTGTCTCCATCTGCTGGCGGTATTGAATAAGCATTGCTGCACTGATGGGGTATGCATTAGACGAAAAAAAAGAAGAAAAAGAAGAATAATACGCCCAGAAAAGAGGCGAAAAGGAGAAAAACGTAAAAAAACGTGAAAAAAAAGTAAGAGGAAGAGAAGGGAAAAAAAGGTGGAAATGGGTTTAAAAGTGATTTCGGCGGAGAAATATATATATATATATATATATATATATATATATATATATATATATATATATATGCGCACACACACACATAGATATAAACGTATTCTCCGTTGAGATATTGCAGCCGCTGCTGTGTCCAGGCCCAGGAGCCTTAGCACTGTGCTGTGATGTCACTCAATACCACTGACATCACTAGGTGTAAACAACATCTCTCCTTTGCTGTGTATGTGACTATGGAGCTGTTTGGTGATGTCGTCTATTACGGCCTTCATAGAAGCAACAGGAGATTGTTGCATCCATCTTGAACCCTCAGAACTACAGTGCTATGATGTCACTCACTTCCACAGGCCTTGCAGAGTGTAAACAACAACAACCCAGCTTTGTTGTGTATGTAACCATAGGGATTTGTGATGTCACCTAGAACCTTCACAGCAGCGACAGCTTTATGAGGAGCATCAGCACTGCTCTGCCTGAGCAGAACCATCACCGCCATAGGTTGTCAAATAACCCGGATTTAACCCACACAGGTAAGTCCAATGGGGTGCAGGCATGTCCTCTATGCTTACAGCTTCCCGTGGGTGTTGGTTTGATACCGTTTGGGGACAGCCAAGGAGGCATCTGCAGGCAACAAAGGTAGGTGTGTGCTTGTGTGTGTGTTTCCTATGCAGATCCTAAGCCCAGTGTCACATGCAAGTAGGAGGAGTAAGAAGGGTTCCTGGCAAATCCGGGTTATGGATTGCATTTAAAAAGGCCCCGTGGGAGTGCAATGGGCCCCTGTCTTGCTGCTTAGCAATAATGGTATGGGTTTAGGTTCTGCTGTGTGTACTGGTGGTTGACTGCCCCCCAGCCCAGAGTGTGCATGGAAAATTGTCTGGCAGCCTCCCTGACAGCAAGCAGTGATAGTGCCCATGAAGGGGACCTTGTTGGGCCCGCCCCTTTCACGGTTATCGCTTCTCGGCCTTTTGGCTAAGATCAAGTGTAGTATCTGTTCTTATCAGTTTAATATCTGATACGTCCCCTATCTGGGGACCATATATTAAATGGATTTTTGAGAACGGGGGCCGATTTCGAAGCTTGCTTCCGTCGCCCTATGCATTGACCCGATATGGCAGTATCTTCGGGTACAGTGCACCACCCCCTTACAGGGTTAAAAAGAAAGATTCCTACTTTCATTGCTACCTGCTTGCTGGCTAGCCAGCTAGCCAGCCCTGTGGGCCTTGCTGCTGCTGCAGCCAAAAAACAAAAGGTGGTGCTGCTGCTGCTTCTGCTGCTTCTGCTTCTGCTTCTGCTTGTGTCTGGCCCCTGTTGGAGCGTCCAGGCACAGGACTTCTGCTGCTGCTGACTAAATGGCCTCCTTAATTGGATCATTTGAGTAGCCAGCACACCTGTGCAGGTAGGGCATGACATGATAGGCAGCTGCCTTGATAGCGGGTGGGTGCTGAATGTTCCTAATTGACAAAATAAGATTAATGCTTATGAAGAAATATAAAATCTCATCCCTTCCCCAATATCGCGCCACACCCCTACCCCTTAATTCCCTGGTTGAACTTGATGGACATATGTCTTTTTTCGACCGTACTAACTATGTAACTATGTAACATAACATGGGGGGGGGGGGGGTCTCCTGGCTGTTCACACAGGTGTGTCATTGCTGTACATTGACCATGCATTGCTTCTGTGGTATTGCAAAGGCAAAGACAAATGCTTCCAGCCATCCATTGCACTAATGGATTGGTCATCAGCTGGCTGTCTATGTCCCGCATCAATATAGACCAAAGTACAGAGGGTTAGGCTATGCTATTGTGCACCTACCTGATGCATCAGAAGGTGCGAGGCCCTTGCTAAATTCTGTGCACAGACTTTGAGATCTATGCTTTAGACTGTATCTAAACCTGCTCCAACATGGACTGACATTCTGGCCTACTTTCAGCCGATGCGACTTGTCTGTCGCTGAACAGTCGCTTTTTATGTATTCAGCACCTATGTATAATGTTGTAAAAATGCTCTAGAAGCTAAAGTCGCAGAAATGTCACACATATTTGGCCTGCAACTTTCTGTGCGACAAATTCAGACAGGAAAAATCAGTATAAATCCTTAGAAAATTATCCCCCAGTGTCTCCATCTGCTGGCGGTATTGAATAAGCATTGCTGCACTGATGGGGTATGCATTAGACGAAAAAAAAGAAGAAAAAGAAGAATAATACGCCCAGAAAAGAGGCGAAAAGGAGAAAAACGTAAAAAAACTTGAAAAAAAAGTAAGAGGAAGAGAAGGGAAAAAAAGGTGGAAATGGGTTTAAAAGTGATTTCGGCGGAGAAATATATATATATATATATATATATATATATATATATATATATATATATGCGCACACACACACATAGATATAAACGTATTCTCCGTTGAGATATTGCAGCCGCTGCTGTGTCCAGGCCCAGGAGCCTTAGCACTGTGCTGTGATGTCACTCAATACCACTGACATCACTAGGTGTAAACAACATCTCTCCTTTGCTGTGTATGTGACTATGGAGCTGTTTGGTGATGTCGTCTATTACGGCCTTCATAGAAGCAACAGGAGATTGTTGCATCCATCTTGAACCCTCAGAACTACAGTGCTATGATGTCACTCACTTCCACAGGCCTTGCAGAGTGTAAACAACAACAACCCAGCTTTGTTGTGTATGTAACCATAGGGATTTGTGATGTCACCTAGAACCTTCACAGCAGCGACAGCTTTATGAGGAGCATCAGCACTGCTCTGCCTGAGCAGAACCATCACCGCCATAGGTTGTCAAATAACCCGGATTTAACCCACACAGGTAAGTCCAATGGGGTGCAGGCATGTCCTCTATGCTTACAGCTTCCCGTGGGTGTTGGTTTGATACCGTTTGGGGACAGCCAAGGAGGCATCTGCAGGCAACAAAGGTAGGTGTGTGCTTGTGTGTGTGTTTCCTATGCAGATCCTAAGCCCAGTGTCACATGCAAGTAGGAGGAGTAAGAAGGGTTCCTGGCAAATCCGGGTTATGGATTGCATTTAAAAAGGCCCCGTGGGAGTGCAATGGGCCCCTGTCTTGCTGCTTAGCAATAATGGTATGGGTTTAGGTTCTGCTGTGTGTACTGGTGGTTGACTGCCCCCCAGCCCAGAGTGTGCATGGAAAATTGTCTGGCAGCCTCCCTGACAGCAAGCAGTGATAGTGCCCATGAAGGGGACCTTGTTGGGCCCGCCCCTTTCACGGTTATCGCTTCTCGGCCTTTTGGCTAAGATCAAGTGTAGTATCTGTTCTTATCAGTTTAATATCTGATACGTCCCCTATCTGGGGACCATATATTAAATGGATTTTTGAGAACGGGGGCCGATTTCGAAGCTTGCTTCCGTCGCCCTATGCATTGACCCGATATGGCAGTATCTTCGGGTACAGTGCACCACCCCCTTACAGGGTTAAAAAGAAAGATTCCTACTTTCATTGCTACCTGCTTGCTGGCTAGCCAGCTAGCCAGCCCTGTGGGCCTTGCTGCTGCTGCAGCCAAAAAACAAAAGGTGGTGCTGCTGCTGCTTCTGCTGCTTCTGCTTCTGCTTGTGTCTGGCCCCTGTTGGAGCGTCCAGGCACAGGACTTCTGCTGCTGCTGACTAAATGGCCTCCTTAATTGGATCATTTGAGTAGCCAGCACACCTGTGCAGGTAGGGCATGACATGATAGGCAGCTGCCTTGATAGCGGGTGGGTGCTGAATGTTCCTAATTGACAAAATAAGATTAATGCTTATGAAGAAATATAAAATCTCATCCCTTCCCCAATATCGCGCCACACCCCTACCCCTTAATTCCCTGGTTGAACTTGATGGACATATGTCTTTTTTCGACCGTACTAACTATGTAACTATGTAACATAACATGGGGGGGGGGGTCTCCTGGCTGTTCACACAGGTGTGTCATTGCTGTACATTGACCATGCATTGCTTCTGTGGTATTGCAAAGGCAAAGACAAATGCTTCCAGCCATCCATTGCACTAATGGATTGGTCATCAGCTGGCTGTCTATGTCCCGCATCAATATAGACCAAAGTACAGAGGGTTAGGCTATGCTATTGTGCACCTACCTGATGCATCAGAAGGTGCGAGGCCCTTGCTAAATTCTGTGCACAGACTTTGAGATCTATGCTTTAGACTGTATCTAAACCTGCTCCAACATGGACTGACATTCTGGCCTACTTTCAGCCGATGCGACTTGTCTGTCGCTGAACAGTCGCTTTTTATGTATTCAGCACCTATGTATAATGTTGTAAAAATGCTCTAGAAGCTAAAGTCGCAGAAATGTCACACATATTTGGCCTGCAACTTTCTGTGCGACAAATTCAGACAGGAAAAATCAGTATAAATCCTTAGAAAATTATCCCCCAGTGTCTCCATCTGCTGGCGGTATTGAATAAGCATTGCTGCACTGATGGGGTATGCATTAGACGAAAAAAAAGAAGAAAAAGAAGAATAATACGCCCAGAAAAGAGGCGAAAAGGAGAAAAACGTAAAAAAACTTGAAAAAAAAGTAAGAGGAAGAGAAGGGAAAAAAAGGTGGAAATGGGTTTAAAAGTGATTTCGGCGGAGAATATATATATATATATATATATATATATATATATATATATATATATATATATATATATGCGCACACACACACATAGATATAAACGTATTCTCCGTTGAGATATTGCAGCCGCTGCTGTGTCCAGGCCCAGGAGCCTTAGCACTGTGCTGTGATGTCACTCAATACCACTGACATCACTAGGTGTAAACAACATCTCTCCTTTGCTGTGTATGTGACTATGGAGCTGTTTGGTGATGTCGTCTATTACGGCCTTCATAGAAGCAACAGGAGATTGTTGCATCCATCTTGAACCCTCAGAACTACAGTGCTATGATGTCACTCACTTCCACAGGCCTTGCAGAGTGTAAACAACAACAACCCAGCTTTGTTGTGTATGTAACCATAGGGATTTGTGATGTCACCTAGAACCTTCACAGCAGCGACAGCTTTATGAGGAGCATCAGCACTGCTCTGCCTGAGCAGAACCATCACCGCCATAGGTTGTCAAATAACCCGGATTTAACCCACACAGGTAAGTCCAATGGGGTGCAGGCATGTCCTCTATGCTTACAGCTTCCCGTGGGTGTTGGTTTGATACCGTTTGGGGACAGCCAAGGAGGCATCTGCAGGCAACAAAGGTAGGTGTGTGCTTGTGTGTGTGTTTCCTATGCAGATCCTAAGCCCAGTGTCACATGCAAGTAGGAGGAGTAAGAAGGGTTCCTGGCAAATCCGGGTTATAGATTGCATTTAAAAAGGCCCCGTGGGAGTGCAATGGGCCCCTGTCTTGCTGCTTAGCAATAATGGTATGGGTTTAGGTTCTGCTGTGTGTACTGGTGGTTGACTGCCCCCCAGCCCAGAGTGTGCATGGAAAATTGTCTGGCAGCCTCCCTGACAGCAAGCAGTGATAGTGCCCATGAAGGGGACCTTGTTGGGCCCGCCCCTTTCACGGTTATCGCTTCTCGGCCTTTTGGCTAAGATCAAGTGTAGTATCTGTTCTTATCAGTTTAATATCTGATACGTCCCCTATCTGGGGACCATATATTAAATGGATTTTTGAGAACGGGGGCCGATTTCGAAGCTTGCTTCCGTCGCCCTATGCATTGACCCGATATGGCAGTATCTTCGGGTACAGTGCACCACCCCCTTACAGGGTTAAAAAGAAAGATTCCTACTTTCATTGCTACCTGCTTGCTGGCTAGCCAGCTAGCCAGCCCTGTGGGCCTTGCTGCTGCTGCAGCCAAAAAACAAAAGGTGGTGCTGCTGCTGCTTCTGCTGCTTCTGCTTCTGCTTGTGTCTGGCCCCTGTTGGAGCGTCCAGGCACAGGACTTCTGCTGCTGCTGACTAAATGGCCTCCTTAATTGGATCATTTGAGTAGCCAGCACACCTGTGCAGGTAGGGCATGACATGATAGGCAGCTGCCTTGATAGCGGGTGGGTGCTGAATGTTCCTAATTGACAAAATAAGATTAATGCTTATGAAGAAATATAAAATCTCATCCCTTCCCCAATATCGCGCCACACTCCTACCCCTTAATTCCCTGGTTGAACTTGATGGACATATGTCTTTTTTCGACCGTACTAACTATGTAACTATGTAACATAACATGGGGGGGGGGGGTCTCCTGGCTGTTCACACAGGTGTGTCATTGCTGTACATTGACCATGCATTGCTTCTGTGGTATTGCAAAGGCAAAGACAAATGCTTCCAGCCATCCATTGCACTAATGGATTGGTCATCAGCTGGCTGTCTATGTCCCGCATCAATATAGACCAAAGTACAGAGGGTTAGGCTATGCTATTGTGCACCTACCTGATGCATCAGAAGGTGCGAGGCCCTTGCTAAATTCTGTGCACAGACTTTGAGATCTATGCTTTAGACTGTATCTAAACCTGCTCCAACATGGACTGACATTCTGGCCTACTTTCAGCCGATGCGACTTGTCTGTCGCTGAACAGTCGCTTTTTATGTATTCAGCACCTATGTATAATGTTGTAAAAATGCTCTAGAAGCTAAAGTCGCAGAAATGTCACACATATTTGGCCTGCAACTTTCTGTGCGACAAATTCAGACAGGAAAAATCAGTATAAATCCTTAGAAAATTATCCCCCAGTGTCTCCATCTGCTGGCGGTATTGAATAAGCATTGCTGCACTGATGGGGTATGCATTAGACGAAAAAAAAGAAGAAAAAGAAGAATAATACGCCCAGAAAAGAGGCGAAAAGGAGAAAAACGTAAAAAAACGTGAAAAAAAAGTAAGAGGAAGAGAAGGGAAAAAAAGGTGGAAATGGGTTTAAAAGTGATTTCGGCGGAGAAATATATATATATATATATATATATATATATATATATATATATATATATATATATGCGCACACACACACATAGATATAAACGTATTCTCCGTTGAGATATTGCAGCCGCTGCTGTGTCCAGGCCCAGGAGCCTTAGCACTGTGCTGTGATGTCACTCAATACCACTGACATCACTAGGTGTAAACAACATCTCTCCTTTGCTGTGTATGTGACTATGGAGCTGTTTGGTGATGTCGTCTATTACGGCCTTCATAGAAGCAACAGGAGATTGTTGCATCCATCTTGAACCCTCAGAACTACAGTGCTATGATGTCACTCACTTCCACAGGCCTTGCAGAGTGTAAACAACAACAACCCAGCTTTGTTGTGTATGTAACCATAGGGATTTGTGATGTCACCTAGAACCTTCACAGCAGCGACAGCTTTATGAGGAGCATCAGCACTGCTCTGCCTGAGCAGAACCATCACCGCCATAGGTTGTCAAATAACCCGGATTTAACCCACACAGGTAAGTCCAATGGGGTGCAGGCATGTCCTCTATGCTTACAGCTTCCCGTGGGTGTTGGTTTGATACCGTTTGGGGACAGCCAAGGAGGCATCTGCAGGCAACAAAGGTAGGTGTGTGCTTGTGTGTGTGTTTCCTATGCAGATCCTAAGCCCAGTGTCACATGCAAGTAGGAGGAGTAAGAAGGGTTCCTGGCAAATCCGGGTTATGGATTGCATTTAAAAAGGCCCCGTGGGAGTGCAATGGGCCCCTGTCTTGCTGCTTAGCAATAAAAGTATGGGTTTAGGTTCTGCTGTGTGTACTGGTGGTTGACTGCCCCCCAGCCCAGAGTGTGCATGGAAAATTGTCTGGCAGCCTCCCTGACAGCAAGCAGTGATAGTGCCCATGAAGGGGACCTTGTTGGGCCCGCCCCTTTCACGGTTATCGCTTCTCGGCCTTTTGGCTAAGATCAAGTGTAGTATCTGTTCTTATCAGTTTAATATCTGATACGTCCCCTATCTGGGGACCATATATTAAATGGATTTTTGAGAACGGGGGCCGATTTCGAAGCTTGCTTCCGTCGCCCTATGCATTGACCCGATATGGCAGTATCTTCGGGTACAGTGCACCACCCCCTTACAGGGTTAAAAAGAAAGATTCCTACTTTCATTGCTACCTGCTTGCTGGCTAGCCAGCTAGCCAGCCCTGTGGGCCTTGCTGCTGCTGCAGCCAAAAAACAAAAGGTGGTGCTGCTGCTGCTTCTGCTGCTTCTGCTTCTGCTTGTGTCTGGCCCCTGTTGGAGCGTCCAGGCACAGGACTTCTGCTGCTGCTGACTAAATGGCCTCCTTAATTGGATCATTTGAGTAGCCAGCACACCTGTGCAGGTAGGGCATGACATGATAGGCAGCTGCCTTGATAGCGGGTGGGTGCTGAATGTTCCTAATTGACAAAATAAGATTAATGCTTATGAAGAAATATAAAATCTCATCCCTTCCCCAATATCGCGCCACACCCCTACCCCTTAATTCCCTGGTTGAACTTGATGGACATATGTCTTTTTTCGACCGTACTAACTATGTAACTATGTAACATAACATGGGGGGGGGGGGGGGGGGTCTCCTGGCTGTTCACACAGGTGTGTCATTGCTGTACATTGACCATGCATTGCTTCTGTGGTATTGCAAAGGCAAAGACAAATGCTTCCAGCCATCCATTGCACTAATGGATTGGTCATCAGCTGGCTGTCTATGTCCCGCATCAATATAGACCAAAGTACAGAGGGTTAGGCTATGCTATTGTGCACCTACCTGATGCATCAGAAGGTGCGAGGCCCTTGCTAAATTCTGTGCACAGACTTTGAGATCTATGCTTTAGACTGTATCTAAACCTGCTCCAACATGGACTGACATTCTGGCCTACTTTCAGCCGATGCGACTTGTCTGTCGCTGAACAGTCGCTTTTTATGTATTCAGCACCTATGTATAATGTTGTAAAAATGCTCTAGAAGCTAAAGTCGCAGAAATGTCACACATATTTGGCCTGCAACTTTCTGTGCGACAAATTCAGACAGGAAAAATCAGTATAAATCCTTAGAAAATTATCCCCCAGTGTCTCCATCTGCTGGCGGTATTGAATAAGCATTGCTGCACTGATGGGGTATGCATTAGACGAAAAAAAAGAAGAAAAAGAAGAATAATACGCCCAGAAAAGAGGCGAAAAGGAGAAAAACGTAAAAAAACTTGAAAAAAAAGTAAGAGGAAGAGAAGGGAAAAAAAGGTGGAAATGGGTTTAAAAGTGATTTCGGCGGAGAAATATATATATATATATATATATATATATATATATATATATATGCGCACACACACACATAGATATAAACGTATTCTCCGTTGAGATATTGCAGCCGCTGCTGTGTCCAGGCCCAGGAGCCTTAGCACTGTGCTGTGATGTCACTCAATACCACTGACATCACTAGGTGTAAACAACATCTCTCCTTTGCTGTGTATGTGACTATGGAGCTGTTTGGTGATGTCGTCTATTACGGCCTTCATAGAAGCAACAGGAGATTGTTGCATCCATCTTGAACCCTCAGAACTACAGTGCTATGATGTCACTCACTTCCACAGGCCTTGCAGAGTGTAAACAACAACAACCCAGCTTTGTTGTGTATGTAACCATAGGGATTTGTGATGTCACCTAGAACCTTCACAGCAGCGACAGCTTTATGAGGAGCATCAGCACTGCTCTGCCTGAGCAGAACCATCACCGCCATAGGTTGTCAAATAACCCGGATTTAACCCACACAGGTAAGTCCAATGGGGTGCAGGCATGTCCTCTATGCTTACAGCTTCCCGTGGGTGTTGGTTTGATACCGTTTGGGGACAGCCAAGGAGGCATCTGCAGGCAACAAAGGTAGGTGTGTGCTTGTGTGTGTGTTTCCTATGCAGATCCTAAGCCCAGTGTCACATGCAAGTAGGAGGAGTAAGAAGGGTTCCTGGCAAATCCGGGTTATGGATTGCATTTAAAAAGGCCCCGTGGGAGTGCAATGGGCCCCTGTCTTGCTGCTTAGCAATAATGGTATGGGTTTAGGTTCTGCTGTGTGTACTGGTGGTTGACTGCCCCCCAGCCCAGAGTGTGCATGGAAAATTGTCTGGCAGCCTCCCTGACAGCAAGCAGTGATAGTGCCCATGAAGGGGACCTTGTTGGGCCCGCCCCTTTCACGGTTATCGCTTCTCGGCCTTTTGGCTAAGATCAAGTGTAGTATCTGTTCTTATCAGTTTTCATGCTGGTGGGGATGGGTGCTGCATGGAGGATGCAGGTGTACCAGGGCTTTCCGGGGCTGGTTCTGAGGAATCAGCTCGACGGCTGCCCCGATGTGACCTGTTCCCTCCGGGTCTCGCCATGAGGCTGAGAGGGTCTAGAGTCGAGGTACTTTTGTGCCTCGGGGAGTGGTGACCCCGAGGTGCCGAAACTCACTGGGAGAATAGACTCACTGAGTTGAAGCACGGGTACCATAATCTCTTCACCTTGTGGCACTCACCTCTTGATTCCCGGCCTTCTGGCTAGGATCAGAGAAATTTTTATAGATCCGGCCGGATGTCCGGGCAGTATATCTGCACACATTCACTTATTTATTTCTTTTTTGTCTCACTGTGTCACTTTTTGCGTGTTGTGTGTTCACAGGATTGGTCAGGATGCGGTATCCCTTCTGGGTGTCCCTCCTGGCGGTCTAGGGGAGGTGTGTGTGGCCATTAGGTTCCGCACCTCCCTGCAAACACCCCGGGTACTCCTGCTTTGGCAGGGTACCTACCGTAATCGGCTCTGCGGGCAGATACCTTGGCTAACGCCAAGGGGGATGCCGGGAGCATTTGTGGTCCCCTAGTAGCTTCGGCGAAAAGGGACATCGAACCTGGAACCTCGCAGGTACCTTTTGGTCCGGAGGCGAAGGGTAAGGTTTGTTGGGGGGCCTCTCTCCTATCGGAGAAGGGCTTGCGATAGACCGCATCCTTTGTGCACGTTTTTTTAGTGTAACACGTTTGCACTTTTTCTTGCACTTTGGGTGAATCGAAAGCACGTTCCTCGGCTTTAGAAAAAAAAAAAAAAAAAAAAAAAAAAAAAATCTGTTCTTATCAGTTTAATATCTGATACGTCCCCTATCTGGGGACCATATATTAAATGGATTTTTGAGAACGGGGGCCGATTTCGAAGCTTGCTTCCGTCGCCCTATGCATTGACCCGATATGGCAGTATCTTCGGGTACAGTGCACCACCCCCTTACAGGGTTAAAAAGAAAGATTCCTACTTTCATTGCTACCTGCTTGCTGGCTAGCCAGCTAGCCAGCCCTGTGGGCCTTGCTGCTGCTGCAGCCAAAAAACAAAAGGTGGTGCTTCTGCTGCTTCTGCTTCTGCTTGTGTCTGGCCCCTGTTGGAGCGTCCAGGCACAGGACTTCTGCTGCTGCTGACTAAATGGCCTCCTTAATTGGATCATTTGAGTAGCCAGCACACCTGTGCAGGTAGGGCATGACATGATAGGCAGCTGCCTTGATAGCGGGTGGGTGCTGAATGTTCCTAATTGACAAAATAAGATTAATGCTTATGAAGAAATATAAAATCTCATCCCTTCCCCAATATCGCGCCACACCCCTACCCCTTAATTCCCTGGTTGAACTTGATGGACATATGTCTTTTTTCGACCGTACTAACTATGTAACTATGTAACATAACATGGGGGGGGGGGGGGTCTCCTGGCTGTTCACACAGGTGTGTCATTGCTGTACATTGACCATGCATTGCTTCTGTGGTATTGCAAAGGCAAAGACAAATGCTTCCAGCCATCCATTGCACTAATGGATTGGTCATCAGCTGGCTGTCTATGTCCCGCATCAATATAGACCAAAGTACAGAGGGTTAGGCTATGCTATTGTGCACCTACCTGATGCATCAGAAGGTGCGAGGCCCTTGCTAAATTCTGTGCACAGACTTTGAGATCTATGCTTTAGACTGTATCTAAACCTGCTCCAACATGGACTGACATTCTGGCCTACTTTCAGCCGATGCGACTTGTCTGTCGCTGAACAGTCGCTTTTTATGTATTCAGCACCTATGTATAATGTTGTAAAAATGCTCTAGAAGCTAAAGTCGCAGAAATGTCACACATATTTGGCCTGCAACTTTCTGTGCGACAAATTCAGACAGGAAAAATCAGTATAAATCCTTAGAAAATTATCCCCCAGTGTCTCCATCTGCTGGCGGTATTGAATAAGCATTGCTGCACTGATGGGGTATGCATTAGACGAAAAAAAAGAAGAAAAAGAAGAATAATACGCCCAGAAAAGAGGCGAAAAGGAGAAAAACGTAAAAAAACTTGAAAAAAAAGTAAGAGGAAGAGAAGGGAAAAAAAGGTGGAAATGGGTTTAAAAGTGATTTCGGCGGAGAAATATATATATATATATATATATATATATATATATATGCGCACACACACACATAGATATAAACGTATTCTCCGTTGAGATATTGCAGCCGCTGCTGTGTCCAGGCCCAGGAGCCTTAGCACTGTGCTGTGATGTCACTCAATACCACTGACATCACTAGGTGTAAACAACATCTCTCCTTTGCTGTGTATGTGACTATGGAGCTGTTTGGTGATGTCGTCTATTACGGCCTTCATAGAAGCAACAGGAGATTGTTGCATCCATCTTGAACCCTCAGAACTACAGTGCTATGATGTCACTCACTTCCACAGGCCTTGCAGAGTGTAAACAACAACAACCCAGCTTTGTTGTGTATGTAACCATAGGGATTTGTGATGTCACCTAGAACCTTCACAGCAGCGACAGCTTTATGAGGAGCATCAGCACTGCTCTGCCTGAGCAGAACCATCACCGCCATAGGTTGTCAAATAACCCGGATTTAACCCACACAGGTAAGTCCAATGGGGTGCAGGCATGTCCTCTATGCTTACAGCTTCCCGTGGGTGTTGGTTTGATACCGTTTGGGGACAGCCAAGGAGGCATCTGCAGGCAACAAAGGTAGGTGTGTGCTTGTGTGTGTGTTTCCTATGCAGATCCTAAGCCCAGTGTCACATGCAAGTAGGAGGAGTAAGAAGGGTTCCTGGCAAATCCGGGTTATGGATTGCATTTAAAAAGGCCCCGTGGGAGTGCAATGGGCCCCTGTCTTGCTGCTTAGCAATAATGGTATGGGTTTAGGTTCTGCTGTGTGTACTGGTGGTTGACTGCCCCCCAGCCCAGAGTGTGCATGGAAAATTGTCTGGCAGCCTCCCTGACAGCAAGCAGTGATAGTGCCCATGAAGGGGACCTTGTTGGGCCCGCCCCTTTCACGGTTATCGCTTCTCGGCCTTTTGGCTAAGATCAAGTGTAGTATCTGTTCTTATCAGTTTAATATCTGATACGTCCCCTATCTGGGGACCATATATTAAATGGATTTTTGAGAACGGGGGCCGATTTCGAAGCTTGCTTCCGTCGCCCTATGCATTGACCCGATATGGCAGTATCTTCGGGTACAGTGCACCACCCCCTTACAGGGTTAAAAAGAAAGATTCCTACTTTCATTGCTACCTGCTTGCTGGCTAGCCAGCTAGCCAGCCCTGTGGGCCTTGTTGCTGCTGCAGCCAAAAAACAAAAGGTGGTGCTGCTGCTGCTTCTGCTGCTTCTGCTTCTGCTTGTGTCTGGCCCCTGTTGGAGCGTCCAGGCACAGGACTTCTGCTGCTGCTGACTAAATGGCCTCCTTAATTGGATCATTTGAGTAGCCAGCACACCTGTGCAGGTAGGGCATGACATGATAGGCAGCTGCCTTGATAGCGGGTGGGTGCTGAATGTTCCTAATTGACAAAATAAGATTAATGCTTATGAAGAAATATAAAATCTCATCCCTTCCCCAATATCGCGCCACACCCCTACCCCTTAATTCCCTGGTTGAACTTGATGGACATATGTCTTTTTTCGACCGTACTAACTATGTAACTATGTAACATAACATGGGGGGGGGGGGTCTCCTGGCTGTTCACACAGGTGTGTCATTGCTGTACATTGACCATGCATTGCTTCTGTGGTATTGCAAAGGCAAAGACAAATGCTTCCAGCCATCCATTGCACTAATGGATTGGTCATCAGCTGGCTGTCTATGTCCCGCATCAATATAGACCAAAGTACAGAGGGTTAGGCTATGCTATTGTGCACCTACCTGATGCATCAGAAGGTGCGAGGCCCTTGCTAAATTCTGTGCACAGACTTTGAGATCTATGCTTTAGACTGTATCTAAACCTGCTCCAACATGGACTGACATTCTGGCCTACTTTCAGCCGATGCGACTTGTCTGTCGCTGAACAGTCGCTTTTTATGTATTCAGCACCTATGTATAATGTTGTAAAAATGCTCTAGAAGCTAAAGTCGCAGAAATGTCACACATATTTGGCCTGCAACTTTCTGTGCGACAAATTCAGACAGGAAAAATCAGTATAAATCCTTAGAAAATTATCCCCCAGTGTCTCCATCTGCTGGCGGTATTGAATAAGCATTGCTGCACTGATGGGGTATGCATTAGACGAAAAAAAAGAAGAAAAAGAAGAATAATACGCCCAGAAAAGAGGCGAAAAGGAGAAAAACGTAAAAAAACGTGAAAAAAAAGTAAGAGGAAGAGAAGGGAAAAAAAGGTGGAAATGGGTTTAAAAGTGATTTCGGCGGAGAAATATATATATATATATATATATATATATATATATATATATATATGCGCACACACACACATAGATATAAACGTATTCTCCGTTGAGATATTGCAGCCGCTGCTGTGTCCAGGCCCAGGAGCCTTAGCACTGTGCTGTGATGTCACTCAATACCACTGACATCACTAGGTGTAAACAACATCTCTCCTTTGCTGTGTATGTGACTATGGAGCTGTTTGGTGATGTCGTCTATTACGGCCTTCATAGAAGCAACAGGAGATTGTTGCATCCATCTTGAACCCTCAGAACTACAGTGCTATGATGTCACTCACTTCCACAGGCCTTGCAGAGTGTAAACAACAACAACCCAGCTTTGTTGTGTATGTAACCATAGGGATTTGTGATGTCACCTAGAACCTTCACAGCAGCGACAGCTTTATGAGGAGCATCAGCACTGCTCTGCCTGAGCAGAACCATCACCGCCATAGGTTGTCAAATAACCCGGATTTAACCCACACAGGTAAGTCCAATGGGGTGCAGGCATGTCCTCTATGCTTACAGCTTCCCGTGGGTGTTGGTTTGATACCGTTTGGGGACAGCCAAGGAGGCATCTGCAGGCAACAAAGGTAGGTGTGTGCTTGTGTGTGTGTTTCCTATGCAGATCCTAAGCCCAGTGTCACATGCAAGTAGGAGGAGTAAGAAGGGTTCCTGGCAAATCCGGGTTATGGATTGCATTTAAAAAGGCCCCGTGGGAGTGCAATGGGCCCCTGTCTTGCTGCTTAGCAATAAAAGTATGGGTTTAGGTTCTGCTGTGTGTACTGGTGGTTGACTGCCCCCCAGCCCAGAGTGTGCATGGAAAATTGTCTGGCAGCCTCCCTGACAGCAAGCAGTGATAGTGCCCATGAAGGGGACCTTGTTGGGCCCGCCCCTTTCACGGTTATCGCTTCTCGGCCTTTTGGCTAAGATCAAGTGTAGTATCTGTTCTTATCAGTTTAATATCTGATACGTCCCCTATCTGGGGACCATATATTAAATGGATTTTTGAGAACGGGGGCCGATTTCGAAGCTTGCTTCCGTCGCCCTATGCATTGACCCGATATGGCAGTATCTTCGGGTACAGTGCACCACCCCCTTACAGGGTTAAAAAGAAAGATTCCTACTTTCATTGCTACCTGCTTGCTGGCTAGCCAGCTAGCCAGCCCTGTGGGCCTTGCTGCTGCTGCAGCCAAAAAACAAAAGGTGGTGCTGCTGCTGCTTCTGCTGCTTCTGCTTCTGCTTGTGTCTGGCCCCTGTTGGAGCGTCCAGGCACAGGACTTCTGCTGCTGCTGACTAAATGGCCTCCTTAATTGGATCATTTGAGTAGCCAGCACACCTGTGCAGGTAGGGCATGACATGATAGGCAGCTGCCTTGATAGCGGGTGGGTGCTGAATGTTCCTAATTGACAAAATAAGATTAATGCTTATGAAGAAATATAAAATCTCATCCCTTCCCCAATATCGCGCCACACCCCTACCCCTTAATTCCCTGGTTGAACTTGATGGACATATGTCTTTTTTCGACCGTACTAACTATGTAACTATGTAACATAACATGGGGGGGGGGGGGGGGGGTCTCCTGGCTGTTCACACAGGTGTGTCATTGCTACATTGACCATGCATTGCTTCTGTGGTATTGCAAAGGCAAAGACAAATGCTTCCAGCCATCCATTGCACTAATGGATTGGTCATCAGCTGGCTGTCTATGTCCCGCATCAATATAGACCAAAGTACAGAGGGTTAGGCTATGCTATTGTGCACCTACCTGATGCATCAGAAGGTGCGAGGCCCTTGCTAAATTCTGTGCACAGACTTTGAGATCTATGCTTTAGACTGTATCTAAACCTGCTCCAACATGGACTGACATTCTGGCCTACTTTCAGCCGATGCGACTTGTCTGTCGCTGAACAGTCGCTTTTTATGTATTCAGCACCTATGTATAATGTTGTAAAAATGCTCTAGAAGCTAAAGTCGCAGAAATGTCACACATATTTGGCCTGCAACTTTCTGTGCGACAAATTCAGACAGGAAAAATCAGTATAAATCCTTAGAAAATTATCCCCCAGTGTCTCCATCTGCTGGCGGTATTGAATAAGCATTGCTGCACTGATGGGGTATGCATTAGACGAAAAAAAAGAAGAAAAAGAAGAATAATACGCCCAGAAAAGAGGCGAAAAGGAGAAAAACGTAAAAAAACTTGAAAAAAAAGTAAGAGGAAGAGAAGGGAAAAAAAGGTGGAAATGGGTTTAAAAGTGATTTCGGCGGAGAAATATATATATATATATATATATATATATATATATATATATATATATGCGCACACACACACATAGATATAAACGTATTCTCCGTTGAGATATTGCAGCCGCTGCTGTGTCCAGGCCCAGGAGCCTTAGCACTGTGCTGTGATGTCACTCAATACCACTGACATCACTAGGTGTAAACAACATCTCTCCTTTGCTGTGTATGTGACTATGGAGCTGTTTGGTGATGTCGTCTATTACGGCCTTCATAGAAGCAACAGGAGATTGTTGCATCCATCTTGAACCCTCAGAACTACAGTGCTATGATGTCACTCACTTCCACAGGCCTTGCAGAGTGTAAACAACAACAACCCAGCTTTGTTGTGTATGTAACCATAGGGATTTGTGATGTCACCTAGAACCTTCACAGCAGCGACAGCTTTATGAGGAGCATCAGCACTGCTCTGCCTGAGCAGAACCATCACCGCCATAGGTTGTCAAATAACCCGGATTTAACCCACACAGGTAAGTCCAATGGGGTGCAGGCATGTCCTCTATGCTTACAGCTTCCCGTGGGTGTTGGTTTGATACCGTTTGGGGACAGCCAAGGAGGCATCTGCAGGCAACAAAGGTAGGTGTGTGCTTGTGTGTGTGTTTCCTATGCAGATCCTAAGCACAGTGTCACATGCAAGTAAGTGGAGTAAGAAGGGTTCCTGGCAAATCCGGGTTATGGATTGCATTTAAAAAGGACCCGTGGGAGTGCAATGGGCCCCTGTCTTGCTGCTTAGCAATAATGGTATGGGTTTAGGTTCTGCTGTGTGTACTGGTGGTTGACTGCCCCCCAGCCCAGAGTGTGCATGGAAAATTGTCTGGCAGCCTCCCTGACAGCAAGCAGTGATAGTGCCCATGAAGGGGACCTTGTTGGGCCCGCCCCTTTCACGGTTATCGCTTCTCGGCCTTTTGGCTAAGATCAAGTGTAGTATCTGTTCTTATCAGTTTAATATCTGATACGTCCCCTATCTGGGGACCATATATTAAATGGATTTTTGAGAACGGGGGCCGATTTCGAAGCTTGCTTCCGTCGCCCTATGCATTGACCCGATATGGCAGTATCTTCGGGTACAGTGCACCACCCCCTTACAGGGTTAAAAAGAAAGATTCCTACTTTCATTGCTACCTGCTTGCTGGCTAGCCAGCTAGCCAGCCCTGTGGGCCTTGCTGCTGCTGCAGCCAAAAAACAAAAGGTGGTGCTGCTGCTGCTTCTGCTGCTTCTGCTTCTGCTTGTGTCTGGCCCCTGTTGGAGCGTCCAGGCACAGGACTTCTGCTGCTGCTGACTAAATGGCCTCCTTAATTGGATCATTTGAGTAGCCAGCACACCTGTGCAGGTAGGGCATGACATGATAGGCAGCTGCCTTGATAGCGGGTGGGTGCTGAATGTTCCTAATTGACAAAATAAGATTAATGCTTATGAAGAAATATAAAATCTCATCCCTTCCCCAATATCGCGCCACACCCCTACCCCTTAATTCCCTGGTTGAACTTGATGGACATATGTCTTTTTTCGACCGTACTAACTATGTAACTATGTAACATAACATGGGGGGGGGGGGGGTCTCCTGGCTGTTCACACAGGTGTGTCATTGCTGTACATTGACCATGCATTGCTTCTGTGGTATTGCAAAGGCAAAGACAAATGCTTCCAGCCATCCATTGCACTAATGGATTGGTCATCAGCTGGCTGTCTATGTCCCGCATCAATATAGACCAAAGTACAGAGGGTTAGGCTATGCTATTGTGCACCTACCTGATGCATCAGAAGGTGCGAGGCCCTTGCTAAATTCTGTGCACAGACTTTGAGATCTATGCTTTAGACTGTATCTAAACCTGCTCCAACATGGACTGACATTCTGGCCTACTTTCAGCCGATGCGACTTGTCTGTCGCTGAACAGTCGCTTTTTATGTATTCAGCACCTATGTATAATGTTGTAAAAATGCTCTAGAAGCTAAAGTCGCAGAAATGTCACACATATTTGGCCTGCAACTTTCTGTGCGACAAATTCAGACAGGAAAAATCAGTATAAATCCTTAGAAAATTATCCCCCAGTGTCTCCATCTGCTGGCGGTATTGAATAAGCATTGCTGCACTGATGGGGTATGCATTAGACGAAAAAAAAGAAGAAAAAGAAGAATAATACGCCCAGAAAAGAGGCGAAAAGGAGAAAAACGTAAAAAAACGTGAAAAAAAAGTAAGAGGAAGAGAAGGGAAAAAAAGGTGGAAATGGGTTTAAAAGTGATTTCGGCGGAGAAATATATATATATATATATATATATATATATATATATATATATATATATGCGCACACACACACATAGATATAAACGTATTCTCCGTTGAGATATTGCAGCCGCTGCTGTGTCCAGGCCCAGGAGCCTTAGCACTGTGCTGTGATGTCACTCAATACCACTGACATCACTAGGTGTAAACAACATCTCTCCTTTGCTGTGTATGTGACTATGGAGCTGTTTGGTGATGTCGTCTATTACGGCCTTCATAGAAGCAACAGGAGATTGTTGCATCCATCTTGAACCCTCAGAACTACAGTGCTATGATGTCACTCACTTCCACAGGCCTTGCAGAGTGTAAACAACAACAACCCAGCTTTGTTGTGTATGTAACCATAGGGATTTGTGATGTCACCTAGAACCTTCACAGCAGCGACAGCTTTATGAGGAGCATCAGCACTGCTCTGCCTGAGCAGAACCATCACCGCCATAGGTTGTCAAATAACCCGGATTTAACCCACACAGGTAAGTCCAATGGGGTGCAGGCATGTCCTCTATGCTTACAGCTTCCCGTGGGTGTTGGTTTGATACCGTTTGGGGACAGCCAAGGAGGCATCTGCAGGCAACAAAGGTAGGTGTGTGCTTGTGTGTGTGTTTCCTATGCAGATCCTAAGCCCAGTGTCACATGCAAGTAGGAGGAGTAAGAAGGGTTCCTGGCAAATCCGGGTTATGGATTGCATTTAAAAAGGCCCCGTGGGAGTGCAATGGGCCCCTGTCTTGCTGCTTAGCAATAATGGTATGGGTTTAGGTTCTGCTGTGTGTACTGGTGGTTGACTGCCCCCCAGCCCAGAGTGTGCATGGAAAATTGTCTGGCAGCCTCCCTGACAGCAAGCAGTGATAGTGCCCATGAAGGGGACCTTGTTGGGCCCGCCCCTTTCACGGTTATCGCTTCTCGGCCTTTTGGCTAAGATCAAGTGTAGTATCTGTTCTTATCAGTTTAATATCTGATACGTCCCCTATCTGGGGACCATATATTAAATGGATTTTTGAGAACGGGGGCCGATTTCGAAGCTTGCTTCCGTCGCCCTATGCATTGACCCGATATGGCAGTATCTTCGGGTACAGTGCACCACCCCCTTACAGGGTTAAAAAGAAAGATTCCTACTTTCATTGCTACCTGCTTGCTGGCTAGCCAGCTAGCCAGCCCTGTGGGCCTTGCTGCTGCTGCAGCCAAAAAACAAAAGGTGGTGCTGCTGCTGCTTCTGCTGCTTCTGCTTCTGCTTGTGTCTGGCCCCTGTTGGAGCGTCCAGGCACAGGACTTCTGCTGCTGCTGACTAAATGGCCTCCTTAATTGGATCATTTGAGTAGCCAGCACACCTGTGCAGGTAGGGCATGACATGATAGGCAGCTGCCTTGATAGCGGGTGGGTGCTGAATGTTCCTAATTGACAAAATAAGATTAATGCTTATGAAGAAATATAAAATCTCATCCCTTCCCCAATATCGCGCCACACCCCTACCCCTTAATTCCCTGGTTGAACTTGATGGACATATGTCTTTTTTCGACCGTACTAACTATGTAACTATGTAACATAACATGGGGGGGGGGGGGTCTCCTGGCTGTTCACACAGGTGTGTCATTGCTGTACATTGACCATGCATTGCTTCTGTGGTATTGCAAAGGCAAAGACAAATGCTTCCAGCCATCCATTGCACTAATGGATTGGTCATCAGCTGGCTGTCTATGTCCCGCATCAATATAGACCAAAGTACAAAGGGTTAGGCTATGCTATTGTGCACCTACCTGATGCATCAGAAGGTGCGAGGCCCTTGCTAAATTCTGTGCACAGACTTTGAGATCTATGCTTTAGACTGTATCTAAACCTGCTCCAACATGGACTGACATTCTGGCCTACTTTCAGCCGATGCGACTTGTCTGTCGCTGAACAGTCGCTTTTTATGTATTCAGCACCTATGTATAATGTTGTAAAAATGCTCTAGAAGCTAAAGTCGCAGAAATGTCACACATATTTGGCCTGCAACTTTCTGTGCGACAAATTCAGACAGGAAAAATCAGTATAAATCCTTAGAAAATTATCCCCCAGTGTCTCCATCTGCTGGCGGTATTGAATAAGCATTGCTGCACTGATGGGGTATGCATTAGACGAAAAAAAAGAAGAAAAAGAAGAATAATACGCCCAGAAAAGAGGCGAAAAGGAGAAAAACGTAAAAAAACGTGAAAAAAAAGTAAGAGGAAGAGAAGGGAAAAAAAGGTGGAAATGGGTTTAAAAGTGATTTCGGCGGAGAAATATATATATATATATATATATATATATATATATATATATATATATATATGCGCACACACACACATAGATATAAACGTATTCTCCGTTGAGATATTGCAGCCGCTGCTGTGTCCAGGCCCAGGAGCCTTAGCACTGTGCTGTGATGTCACTCAATACCACTGACATCACTAGGTGTAAACAACATCTCTCCTTTGCTGTGTATGTGACTATGGAGCTGTTTGGTGATGTCGTCTATTACGGCCTTCATAGAAGCAACAGGAGATTGTTGCATCCATCTTGAACCCTCAGAACTACAGTGCTATGATGTCACTCACTTCCACAGGCCTTGCAGAGTGTAAACAACAACAACCCAGCTTTGTTGTGTATGTAACCATAGGGATTTGTGATGTCACCTAGAACCTTCACAGCAGCGACAGCTTTATGAGGAGCATCAGCACTGCTCTGCCTGAGCAGAACCATCACCGCCATAGGTTGTCAAATAACCCGGATTTAACCCACACAGGTAAGTCCAATGGGGTGCAGGCATGTCCTCTATGCTTACAGCTTCCCGTGGGTGTTGGTTTGATACCGTTTGGGGACAGCCAAGGAGGCATCTGCAGGCAACAAAGGTAGGTGTGTGCTTGTGTGTGTGTTTCCTATGCAGATCCTAAGCCCAGTGTCACATGCAAGTAGGAGGAGTAAGAAGGGTTCCTGGCAAATCCGGGTTATGGATTGCATTTAAAAAGGCCCCGTGGGAGTGCAATGGGCCCCTGTCTTGCTGCTTAGCAATAATGGTATGGGTTTAGGTTCTGCTGTGTGTACTGGTGGTTGACTGCCCCCCAGCCCAGAGTGTGCATGGAAAATTGTCTGGCAGCCTCCCTGACAGCAAGCAGTGATAGTGCCCATGAAGGGGACCTTGTTGGGCCCGCCCCTTTCACGGTTATCGCTTCTCGGCCTTTTGGCTAAGATCAAGTGTAGTATCTGTTCTTATCAGTTTAATATCTGATACGTCCCCTATCTGGGGACCATATATTAAATGGATTTTTGAGAACGGGGGCCGATTTCGAAGCTTGCTTCCGTCGCCCTATGCATTGACCCGATATGGCAGTATCTTCGGGTACAGTGCACCACCCCCTTACAGGGTTAAAAAGAAAGATTCCTACTTTCATTGCTACCTGCTTGCTGGCTAGCCAGCTAGCCAGCCCTGTGGGCCTTGCTGCTGCTGCAGCCAAAAAACAAAAGGTGGTGCTGCTGCTGCTTCTGCTGCTTCTGCTTCTGCTTGTGTCTGGCCCCTGTTGGAGCGTCCAGGCACAGGACTTCTGCTGCTGCTGACTAAATGGCCTCCTTAATTGGATCATTTGAGTAGCCAGCACACCTGTGCAGGTAGGGCATGACATGATAGGCAGCTGCCTTGATAGCGGGTGGGTGCTGAATGTTCCTAATTGACAAAATAAGATTAATGCTTATGAAGAAATATAAAATCTCATCCCTTCCCCAATATCGCGCCACACCCCTACCCCTTAATTCCCTGGTTGAACTTGATGGACATATGTCTTTTTTCGACCGTACTAACTATGTAACTATGTAACATAACATGGGGGGGGGGGGGGTCTCCTGGCTGTTCACACAGGTGTGTCATTGCTGTACATTGACCATGCATTGCTTCTGTGGTATTGCAAAGGCAAAGACAAATGCTTCCAGCCATCCATTGCACTAATGGATTGGTCATCAGCTGGCTGTCTATGTCCCGCATCAATATAGACCAAAGTACAGAGGGTTAGGCTATGCTATTGTGCACCTACCTGATGCATCAGAAGGTGCGAGGCCCTTGCTAAATTCTGTGCACAGACTTTGAGATCTATGCTTTAGACTGTATCTAAACCTGCTCCAACATGGACTGACATTCTGGCCTACTTTCAGCCGATGCGACTTGTCTGTCGCTGAACAGTCGCTTTTTATGTATTCAGCACCTATGTATAATGTTGTAAAAATGCTCTAGAAGCTAAAGTCGCAGAAATGTCACACATATTTGGCCTGCAACTTTCTGTGCGACAAATTCAGACAGGAAAAATCAGTATAAATCCTTAGAAAATTATCCCCCAGTGTCTCCATCTGCTGGCGGTATTGAATAAGCATTGCTGCACTGATGGGGTATGCATTAGACGAAAAAAAAGAAGAAAAAGAAGAATAATACGCCCAGAAAAGAGGCGAAAAGGAGAAAAACGTAAAAAAACGTGAAAAAAAAGTAAGAGGAAGAGAAGGGAAAAAAAGGTGGAAATGGGTTTAAAAGTGATTTCGGCGGAGAAATATATATATATATATATATATATATATATATATATATATATATATATGCGCACACACACACATAGATATAAACGTATTCTCCGTTGAGATATTGCAGCCGCTGCTGTGTCCAGGCCCAGGAGCCTTAGCACTGTGCTGTGATGTCACTCAATACCACTGACATCACTAGGTGTAAACAACATCTCTCCTTTGCTGTGTATGTGACTATGGAGCTGTTTGGTGATGTCGTCTATTACGGCCTTCATAGAAGCAACAGGAGATTGTTGCATCCATCTTGAACCCTCAGAACTACAGTGCTATGATGTCACTCACTTCCACAGGCCTTGCAGAGTGTAAACAACAACAACCCAGCTTTCTTTGTTGTGTATGTAACCATAGGGATTTGTGATGTCACCTAGAACCTTCACAGCAGCGACAGCTTTATGAGGAGCATCAGCACTGCTCTGCCTGAGCAGAACCATCACCGCCATAGGTTGTCAAATAACCCGGATTTAACCCACACAGGTAAGTCCAATGGGGTGCAGGCATGTCCTCTATGCTTACAGCTTCCCGTGGGTGTTGGTTTGATACCGTTTGGGGACAGCCAAGGAGGCATCTGCAGGCAACAAAGGTAGGTGTGTGCTTGTGTGTGTGTTTCCTATGCAGATCCTAAGCCCAGTGTCACATGCAAGTAGGAGGAGTAAGAAGGGTTCCTGGCAAATCCGGGTTATGGATTGCATTTAAAAAGGCCCCGTGGGAGTGCAATGGGCCCCTGTCTTGCTGCTTAGCAATAATGGTATGGGTTTAGGTTCTGCTGTGTGTACTGGTGGTTGACTGCCCCCCAGCCCAGAGTGTGCATGGAAAATTGTCTGGCAGCCTCCCTGACAGCAAGCAGTGATAGTGCCCATGAAGGGGACCTTGTTGGGCCCGCCCCTTTCACGGTTATCGCTTCTCGGCCTTTTGGCTAAGATCAAGTGTAGTATCTGTTCTTATCAGTTTAATATCTGATACGTCCCCTATCTGGGGACCATATATTAAATGGATTTTTGAGAACGGGGGCCGATTTCGAAGCTTGCTTCCGTCGCCCTATGCATTGACCCGATATGGCAGTATCTTCGGGTACAGTGCACCACCCCCTTACAGGGTTAAAAAGAAAGATTCCTACTTTCATTGCTACCTGCTTGCTGGCTAGCCAGCTAGCCAGCCCTGTGGGCCTTGCTGCTGCTGCAGCCAAAAAACAAAAGGTGGTGCTGCTGCTGCTTCTGCTGCTTCTGCTTCTGCTTGTGTCTGGCCCCTGTTGGAGCGTCCAGGCACAGGACTTCTGCTGCTGCTGACTAAATGGCCTCCTTAATTGGATCATTTGAGTAGCCAGCACACCTGTGCAGGTAGGGCATGACATGATAGGCAGCTGCCTTGATAGCGGGTGGGTGCTGAATGTTCCTAATTGACAAAATAAGATTAATGCTTATGAAGAAATATAAAATCTCATCCCTTCCCCAATATCGCGCCACACCCCTACCCCTTAATTCCCTGGTTGAACTTGATGGACATATGTCTTTTTTCGACCGTACTAACTATGTAACTATGTAACATAACATGGGGGGGGGGGGGGGGTCTCCTGGCTGTTCACACAGGTGTGTCATTGCTGTACATTGACCATGCATTGCTTCTGTGGTATTGCAAAGGCAAAGACAAATGCTTCCAGCCATCCATTGCACTAATGGATTGGTCATCAGCTGGCTGTCTATGTCCCGCATCAATATAGACCAAAGTACAGAGGGTTAGGCTATGCTATTGTGCACCTACCTGATGCATCAGAAGGTGCGAGGCCCTTGCTAAATTCTGTGCACAGACTTTGAGATCTATGCTTTAGACTGTATCTAAACCTGCTCCAACATGGACTGACATTCTGGCCTACTTTCAGCCGATGCGACTTGTCTGTCGCTGAACAGTCGCTTTTTATGTATTCAGCACCTATGTATAATGTTGTAAAAATGCTCTAGAAGCTAAAGTCGCAGAAATGTCACACATATTTGGCCTGCAACTTTCTGTGCGACAAATTCAGACAGGAAAAATCAGTATAAATCCTTAGAAAATTATCCCCCAGTGTCTCCATCTGCTGGCGGTATTGAATAAGCATTGCTGCACTGATGGGGTATGCATTAGACGAAAAAAAAGAAGAAAAAGAAGAATAATACGCCCAGAAAAGAGGCGAAAAGGAGAAAAACGTAAAAAAACGTGAAAAAAAAGTAAGAGGAAGAGAAGGGAAAAAAAGGTGGAAATGGGTTTAAAAGTGATTTCGGCGGAGAAATATATATATATATATATATATATATATATATATATATATATGCGCACACACACACATAGATATAAACGTATTCTCCGTTGAGATATTGCAGCCGCTGCTGTGTCCAGGCCCAGGAGCCTTAGCACTGTGCTGTGATGTCACTCAATACCACTGACATCACTAGGTGTAAACAACATCTCTCCTTTGCTGTGTATGTGACTATGGAGCTGTTTGGTGATGTCGTCTATTACGGCCTTCATAGAAGCAACAGGAGATTGTTGCATCCATCTTGAACCCTCAGAACTACAGTGCTATGATGTCACTCACTTCCACAGGCCTTGCAGAGTGTAAACAACAACAACCCAGCTTTGTTGTGTATGTAACCATAGGGATTTGTGATGTCACCTAGAACCTTCACAGCAGCGACAGCTTTATGAGGAGCATCAGCACTGCTCTGCCTGAGCAGAACCATCACCGCCATAGGTTGTCAAATAACCCGGATTTAACCCACACAGGTAAGTCCAATGGGGTGCAGGCATGTCCTCTATGCTTACAGCTTCCCGTGGGTGTTGGTTTGATACCGTTTGGGGACAGCCAAGGAGGCATCTGCAGGCAACAAAGGTAGGTGTGTGCTTGTGTGTGTGTTTCCTATGCAGATCCTAAGCCCAGTGTCACATGCAAGTAGGAGGAGTAAGAAGGGTTCCTGGCAAATCCGGGTTATGGATTGCATTTAAAAAGGCCCCGTGGGAGTGCAATGGGCCCCTGTCTTGCTGCTTAGCAATAATGGTATGGGTTTAGGTTCTGCTGTGTGTACTGGTGGTTGACTGCCCCCCAGCCCAGAGTGTGCATGGAAAATTGTCTGGCAGCCTCCCTGACAGCAAGCAGTGATAGTGCCCATGAAGGGGACCTTGTTGGGCCCGCCCCTTTCACGGTTATCGCTTCTCGGCCTTTTGGCTAAGATCAAGTGTAGTATCTGTTCTTATCAGTTTAATATCTGATACGTCCCCTATCTGGGGACCATATATTAAATGGATTTTTGAGAACGGGGGCCGATTTCGAAGCTTGCTTCCGTCGCCCTATGCATTGACCCGATATGGCAGTATCTTCGGGTACAGTGCACCACCCCCTTACAGGGTTAAAAAGAAAGATTCCTACTTTCATTGCTACCTGCTTGCTGGCTAGCCAGCTAGCCAGCCCTGTGGGCCTTGCTGCTGCTGCAGCCAAAAAACAAAAGGTGGTGCTGCTGCTGCTTCTGCTGCTTCTGCTTCTGCTTGTGTCTGGCCCCTGTTGGAGCGTCCAGGCACAGGACTTCTGCTGCTGCTGACTAAATGGCCTCCTTAATTGGATCATTTGAGTAGCCAGCACACCTGTGCAGGTAGGGCATGACATGATAGGCAGCTGCCTTGATAGCGGGTGGGTGCTGAATGTTCCTAATTGACAAAATAAGATTAATGCTTATGAAGAAATATAAAATCTCATCCCTTCCCCAATATCGCGCCACACCCCTACCCCTTAATTCCCTGGTTGAACTTGATGGACATATGTCTTTTTTCGACCGTACTAACTATGTAACTATGTAACATAACATGGGGGGGGGGGGGGGGGGGGTCTCCTGGCTGTTCACACAGGTGTGTCATTGCTGTACATTGACCATGCATTGCTTCTGTGGTATTGCAAAGGCAAAGACAAATGCTTCCAGCCATCCATTGCACTAATGGATTGGTCATCAGCTGGCTGTCTATGTCCCGCATCAATATAGACCAAAGTACAGAGGGTTAGGCTATGCTATTGTGCACCTACCTGATGCATCAGAAGGTGCGAGGCCCTTGCTAAATTCTGTGCACAGACTTTGAGATCTATGCTTTAGACTGTATCTAAACCTGCTCCAACATGGACTGACATTCTGGCCTACTTTCAGCCGATGCGACTTGTCTGTCGCTGAACAGTCGCTTTTTATGTATTCAGCACCTATGTATAATGTTGTAAAAATGCTCTAGAAGCTAAAGTCGCAGAAATGTCACACATATTTGGCCTGCAACTTTCTGTGCGACAAATTCAGACAGGAAAAATCAGTATAAATCCTTAGAAAATTATCCCCCAGTGTCTCCATCTGCTGGCGGTATTGAATAAGCATTGCTGCACTGATGGGGTATGCATTAGACAAAAAAAAAGAAGAAAAAGAAGAATAATACGCCCAGAAAAGAGGCGAAAAGGAGAAAAACGTAAAAAAACGTGAAAAAAAAGTAAGAGGAAGAGAAGGGAAAAAAAGGTGGAAATGGGTTTAAAAGTGATTTCGGCGGAGAAATATATATATATATATATATATATATATATATATATATATATGCGCACACACACACATAGATATAAACGTATTCTCCGTTGAGATATTGCAGCCGCTGCTGTGTCCAGGCCCAGGAGCCTTAGCACTGTGCTGTGATGTCACTCAATACCACTGACATCACTAGGTGTAAACAACATCTCTCCTTTGCTGTGTATGTGACTATGGAGCTGTTTGGTGATGTCGTCTATTACGGCCTTCATAGAAGCAACAGGAGATTGTTGCATCCATCTAGAACCCTCAGAACTACAGTGCTATGATGTCACTCACTTCCACAGGCCTTGCAGAGTGTAAACAACAACAACCCAGCTTTGTTGTGTATGTAACCATAGGGATTTGTAATGTCACCTAGAACCTTCACAGCAGCGACAGCTTTATGAGGAGCATCAGCACTGCTCTGCCTGAGCAGAACCATCACCGCCATAGGTTGTCAAATAACCCGGATTTAACCCACACAGGTAAGTCCAATGGGGTGCAGGCATGTCCTCTATGCTTACAGCTTCCCGTGGGTGTTGGTTTGATACCGTTTGGGGACAGCCAAGGAGGCATCTGCAGGCAACAAAGGTAGGTGTGTGCTTGTGTGTGTGTTTCCTATGCAGATCCTAAGCCCAGTGTCACATGCAAGTAGGAGGAGTAAGAAGGGTTCCTGGCAAATCCGGGTTATGGATTGCATTTAAAAAGGCCCCGTGGGAGTGCAATGGGCCCCTGTCTTGCTGCTTAGCAATAATGGTATGGGTTTAGGTTCTGCTGTGTGTACTGGTGGTTGACTGCCCCCCAGCCCAGAGTGTGCATGGAAAATTGTCTGGCAGCCTCCCTGACAGCAAGCAGTGATAGTGCCCATGAAGGGGACCTTGTTGGGCCCGCCCCTTTCACGGTTATCGCTTCTCGGCCTTTTGGCTAAGATCAAGTGTAGTATCTGTTCTTATCAGTTTTTCATGCCGGTGGACAGTAACGCCGGTATGGGGCTGGTGGGGATGGGTGCTGCATGGAGGATGCAGGTGTACCAGGGCTTTCCGGGGCTGGTTCTGAGGAATCAGCTCGACGGCTGCCCCGATGTGACCTGTTCCCTCCGGGTCTCGCCATGAGGCTGAGAGGGTCTAGAGCCGAGGTACTTTGTGCCTCGGGGAGTGGTGACCCCGAGGTGCCGAAACTCACTGGGAGAATAGGCTCACTGAGTTGAAGCACGGGCACCATAATCTCTTCACCTTGTGGCACTCACCTCTTGATTCCCGGCCTTCTGGCTAGGATCAGAGAAATTTTTATAGATCCGGCCGGATGTCCGGGCAGTATATCTGCACACATTCACTTATTTATTTCTTTTTTGTCTCACTGTGTCACTTTTTGCGTGTTGTGTGTTCACAGGATTTGTCAGGATGCGGTAGCCCTTCTGGGTGTCCCTCCTGGCGGTCTAGGGGAGGTGTGTGTGGCCATTAGGTTCCGCACCTCCCTGCAAACACCCCGGGTACTCCTGCTTTGGCAGGGTACCTACCGTAATCGGCTCTGCGGGCAGATACCTTGGCTAACGCCAAGGGGGATGCCGGGAGCATTTGTGGTCCCCTAGTAGCTTCGGCGAAAAGGGACATCGAACCTGGAACCTCGCAGGTACCTTTTGGTCCGGAGGCGAAGGGTAAGGTTTGTTGGGGGGCCTCTCTCCTATCGGAGAAGGGCTTGCGATAGACCGCATCCTTTGTGCACGTTTTTTTAGTGTAACACGTTTGCACTTTTTCTTGCACTTTGGGTGAATCGAAAGCACGTTCCTCGGCTTTAAAAAAAAAAAAAAAAAAAAATCTGTTCTTATCAGTTTAATATCTGATACGTCCCCTATCTGGGGACCATATATTAAATGGATTTTTGAGAACGGGGGCCGATTTCGAAGCTTGCTTCCGTCGCCCTATGCATTGACCCGATATGGCAGTATCTTCGGGTACAGTGCACCACCCCCTTACAGGGTTAAAAAGAAAGATTCCTACTTTCATTGCTACCTGCTTGCTGGCTAGCCAGCTAGCCAGCCCTGTGGGCCTTGCTGCTGCTGCAGCCAAAAAACAAAAGGTGGTGCTGCTGCTGCTTCTGCTGCTTCTGCTTCTGCTTGTGTCTGGCCCCTGTTGGAGCGTCCAGGCACAGGACTTCTGCTGCTGCTGACTAAATGGCCTCCTTAATTGGATCATTTGAGTAGCCAGCACACCTGTGCAGGTAGGGCATGACATGATAGGCAGCTGCCTTGATAGCGGGTGGGTGCTGAATGTTCCTAATTGACAAAATAAGATTAATGCTTATGAAGAAATATAAAATCTCATCCCTTCCCCAATATCGCGCCACACCCCTACCCCTTAATTCCCTGGTTGAACTTGATGGACATATGTCTTTTTTCGACCGTACTAACTATGTAACTATGTAACATAACATGGGGGGGGGGGGGTCTCCTGGCTGTTCACACAGGTGTGTCATTGCTGTACATTGACCATGCATTGCTTCTGTGGTATTGCAAAGGCAAAGACAAATGCTTCCAGCCATCCATTGCACTAATGGATTGGTCATCAGCTGGCTGTCTATGTCCCGCATCAATATAGACCAAAGTACAGAGGGTTAGGCTATGCTATTGTGCACCTACCTGATGCATCAGAAGGTGCGAGGCCCTTGCTAAATTCTGTGCACAGACTTTGAGATCTATGCTTTAGACTGTATCTAAACCTGCTCCAACATGGACTGACATTCTGGCCTACTTTCAGCCGATGCGACTTGTCTGTCGCTGAACAGTCGCTTTTTATGTATTCAGCACCTATGTATAATGTTGTAAAAATGCTCTAGAAGCTAAAGTCGCAGAAATGTCACACATATTTGGCCTGCAACTTTCTGTGCGACAAATTCAGACAGGAAAAATCAGTATAAATCCTTAGAAAATTATCCCCCAGTGTCTCCATCTGCTGGCGGTATTGAATAAGCATTGCTGCACTGATGGGGTATGCATTAGACGAAAAAAAAGAAGAAAAAGAAGAATAATACGCCCAGAAAAGAGGCGAAAAGGAGAAAAACGTAAAAAAACGTGAAAAAAAAGTAAGAGGAAGAGAAGGGAAAAAAAGGTGGAAATGGGTTTAAAAGTGATTTCGGCGGAGAAATATATATATATATATATATATATATATATATATATATATGCGCACACACACACATAGATATAAACGTATTCTCCGTTGAGATATTGCAGCCGCTGCTGTGTCCAGGCCCAGGAGCCTTAGCACTGTGCTGTGATGTCACTCAATACCACTGACATCACTAGGTGTAAACAACATCTCTCCTTTGCTGTGTATGTGACTATGGAGCTGTTTGGTGATGTCGTCTATTACGGCCTTCATAGAAGCAACAGGAGATTGTTGCATCCATCTTGAACCCTCAGAACTACAGTGCTATGATGTCACTCACTTCCACAGGCCTTGCAGAGTGTAAACAACAACAACCCAGCTTTGTTGTGTATGTAACCATAGGGATTTGTGATGTCACCTAGAACCTTCACAGCAGCGACAGCTTTATGAGGAGCATCAGCACTGCTCTGCCTGAGCAGAACCATCACCGCCATAGGTTGTCAAATAACCCGGATTTAACCCACACAGGTAAGTCCAATGGGGTGCAGGCATGTCCTCTATGCTTACAGCTTCCCGTGGGTGTTGGTTTGATACCGTTTGGGGACAGCCAAGGAGGCATCTGCAGGCAACAAAGGTAGGTGTGTGCTTGTGTGTGTGTTTCCTATGCAGATCCTAAGCCCAGTGTCACATGCAAGTAGGAGGAGTAAGAAGGGTTCCTGGCAAATCCGGGTTATGGATTGCATTTAAAAAGGCCCCGTGGGAGTGCAATGGGCCCCTGTCTTGCTGCTTAGCAATAATGGTATGGGTTTAGGTTCTGCTGTGTGTACTGGTGGTTGACTGCCCCCCAGCCCAGAGTGTGCATGGAAAATTGTCTGGCAGCCTCCCTGACAGCAAGCAGTGATAGTGCCCATGAAGGGGACCTTGTTGGGCCCGCCCCTTTCACGGTTATCGCTTCTCGGCCTTTTGGCTAAGATCAAGTGTAGTATCTGTTCTTATCAGTTTAATATCTGATACGTCCCCTATCTGGGGACCATATATTAAATGGATTTTTGAGAACGGGGGCCGATTTCGAAGCTTGCTTCCGTCGCCCTATGCATTGACCCGATATGGCAGTATCTTCGGGTACAGTGCACCACCCCCTTACAGGGTTAAAAAGAAAGATTCCTACTTTCATTGCTACCTGCTTGCTGGCTAGCTAGCTAGCCAGCCCTGTGGGCCTTGCTGCTGCTGCAGCCAAAAAACAAAAGGTGGTGCTGCTGCTGCTTCTGCTGCTTCTGCTTCTGCTTGTGTCTGGCCCCTGTTGGAGCGTCCAGGCACAGGACTTCTGCTGCTGCTGACTAAATGGCCTCCTTAATTGGATCATTTGAGTAGCCAGCACACCTGTGCAGGTAGGGCATGACATGATAGGCAGCTGCCTTGATAGCGGGTGGGTGCTTAATGTTCCTAATTGACAAAATAAGATTAATGCTTATGAAGAAATATAAAATCTCATCCCTTCCCCAATATCGCGCCACACCCCTACCCCTTAATTCCCTGGTTGAACTTGATGGACATATGTCTTTTTTCGACCGTACTAACTATGTAACTATGTAACATAACATGGGGGGGGGGGGGGGGGGTCTCCTGGCTGTTCACACAGGTGTGTCATTGCTGTACATTGACCATGCATTGCTTCTGTGGTATTGCAAAGGCAAAGACAAATGCTTCCAGCCATCCATTGCACTAATGGATTGGTCATCAGCTGGCTGTCTATGTCCCGCATCAATATAGACCAAAGTACAGAGGGTTAGGCTATGCTATTGTGCACCTACCTGATGCATCAGAAGGTGCGAGGCCCTTGCTAAATTCTGTGCACAGACTTTGAGATCTATGCTTTAGACTGTATCTAAACCTGCTCCAACATGGACTGACATTCTGGCCTACTTTCAGCCGATGCGACTTGTCTGTCGCTGAACAGTCGCTTTTTATGTATTCAGCACCTATGTATAATGTTGTAAAAATGCTCTAGAAGCTAAAGTCGCAGAAATGTCACACATATTTGGCCTGCAACTTTCTGTGCGACAAATTCAGACAGGAAAAATCAGTATAAATCCTTAGAAAATTATCCCCCAGTGTCTCCATCTGCTGGCGGTATTGAATAAGCATTGCTGCACTGATGGGGTATGCATTAGACGAAAAAAAAGAAGAAAAAGAAGAATAATACGCCCAGAAAAGAGGCGAAAAGGAGAAAAACGTAAAAAAACGTGAAAAAAAAGTAAGAGGAAGAGAAGGGAAAAAAAGGTGGAAATGGGTTTAAAAGTGATTTCGGCGGAGAAATATATATATATATATATATATATATATATATATATATGCGCACACACACACATAGATATAAACGTATTCTCCGTTGAGATATTGCAGCCGCTGCTGTGTCCAGGCCCAGGAGCCTTAGCACTGTGCTGTGATGTCACTCAATACCACTGACATCACTAGGTGTAAACAACATCTCTCCTTTGCTGTGTATGTGACTATGGAGCTGTTTGGTGATGTCGTCTATTACGGCCTTCATAGAAGCAACAGGAGATTGTTGCATCCATCTTGAACCCTCAGAACTACAGTGCTATGATGTCACTCACTTCCACAGGCCTTGCAGAGTGTAAACAACAACAACCCAGCTTTGTTGTGTATGTAACCATAGGGATTTGTGATGTCACCTAGAACCTTCACAGCAGCGACAGCTTTATGAGGAGCATCAGCACTGCTCTGCCTGAGCAGAACCATCACCGCCATAGGTTGTCAAATAACCCGGATTTAACCCACACAGGTAAGTCCAATGGGGTGCAGGCATGTCCTCTATGCTTACAGCTTCCCGTGGGTGTTGGTTTGATACCGTTTGGGGACAGCCAAGGAGGCATCTGCAGGCAACAAAGGTAGGTGTGTGCTTGTGTGTGTGTTTCCTATGCAGATCCTAAGCCCAGTGTCACATGCAAGTAGGAGGAGTAAGAAGGGTTCCTGGCAAATCCGGGTTATGGATTGCATTTAAAAAGGCCCCGTGGGAGTGCAATGGGCCCCTGTCTTGCTGCTTAGCAATAATGGTATGGGTTTAGGTTCTGCTGTGTGTACTGGTGGTTGACTGCCCCCCAGCCCAGAGTGTGCATGGAAAATTGTCTGGCAGCCTCCCTGACAGCAAGCAGTGATAGTGCCCATGAAGGGGACCTTGTTGGGCCCGCCCCTTTCACGGTTATCGCTTCTCGGCCTTTTGGCTAAGATCAAGTGTAGTATCTGTTCTTATCAGTTTAATATCTGATACGTCCCCTATCTGGGGACCATATATTAAATGGATTTTTGAGAACGGGGGCCGATTTCGAAGCTTGCTTCCGTCGCCCTATGCATTGACCCGATATGGCAGTATCTTCGGGTACAGTGCACCACCCCCTTACAGGGTTAAAAAGAAAGATTCCTACTTTCATTGCTACCTGCTTGCTGGCTAGCCAGCTAGCCAGCCCTGTGGGCCTTGCTGCTGCTGCAGCCAAAAAACAAAAGGTGGTGCTGCTGCTGCTTCTGCTGCTTCTGCTTCTGCTTGTGTCTGGCCCCTGTTGGAGCGTCCAGGCACAGGACTTCTGCTGCTGCTGACTAAATGGCCTCCTTAATTGGATCATTTGAGTAGCCAGCACACCTGTGCAGGTAGGGCATGACATGATAGGCAGCTGCCTTGATAGCGGGTGGGTGCTGAATGTTCCTAATTGACAAAATAAGATTAATGCTTATGAAGAAATATAAAATCTCATCCCTTCCCCAATATCGCGCCACACCCCTACCCCTTAATTCCCTGGTTGAACTTGATGGACATATGTCTTTTTTCGACCGTACTAACTATGTAACTATGTAACATAACATGGTGGGGGGGGGGGGGTCTCCTGGCTGTTCACACAGGTGTGTCATTGCTGTACATTGACCATGCATTGCTTCTGTGGTATTGCAAAGGCAAAGACAAATGCTTCCAGCCATCCATTGCACTAATGGATTGGTCATCAGCTGGCTGTCTATGTCCCGCATCAATATAGACCAAAGTACAGAGGGTTAGGCTATGCTATTGTGCACCTACCTGATGCATCAGAAGGTGCGAGGCCCTTGCTAAATTCTGTGCACAGACTTTGAGATCTATGCTTTAGACTGTATCTAAACCTGCTCCAACATGGACTGACATTCTGGCCTACTTTCAGCCGATGCGACTTGTCTGTCGCTGAACAGTCGCTTTTTATGTATTCAGCACCTATGTATAATGTTGTAAAAATGCTCTAGAAGCTAAAGTCGCAGAAATGTCACACATATTTGGCCTGCAACTTTCTGTGCGACAAATTCAGACAGGAAAAATCAGTATAAATCCTTAGAAAATTATCCCCCAGTGTCTCCATCTGCTGGCGGTATTGAATAAGCATTGCTGCACTGATGGGGTATGCATTAGACGAAAAAAAAGAAGAAAAAGAAGAATAATACGCCCAGAAAAGAGGCGAAAAGGAGAAAAACGTAAAAAAACGTGAAAAAAAAGTAAGAGGAAGAGAAGGGAAAAAAAGGTGGAAATGGGTTTAAAAGTGATTTCGGCGGAGAAATATATATATATATATATATATATATATATATATATATATGCGCACACACACACATAGATATAAACGTATTCTCCGTTGAGATATTGCAGCCGCTGCTGTGTCCAGGCCCAGGAGCCTTAGCACTGTGCTGTGATGTCACTCAATACCACTGACATCACTAGGTGTAAACAACATCTCTCCTTTGCTGTGTATGTGACTATGGAGCTGTTTGGTGATGTCGTCTATTACGGCCTTCATAGAAGCAACAGGAGATTGTTGCATCCATCTTGAACCCTCAGAACTACAGTGCTATGATGTCACTCACTTCCACAGGCCTTGCAGAGTGTAAACAACAACAACCCAGCTTTGTTGTGTATGTAACCATAGGGATTTGTGATGTCACCTAGAACCTTCACAGCAGCGACAGCTTTATGAGGAGCATCAGCACTGCTCTGCCTGAGCAGAACCATCACCGCCATAGGTTGTCAAATAACCCGGATTTAACCCACACAGGTAAGTCCAATGGGGTGCAGGCATGTCCTCTATGCTTACAGCTTCCCGTGGGTGTTGGTTTGATACCGTTTGGGGACAGCCAAGGAGGCATCTGCAGGCAACAAAGGTAGGTGTGTGCTTGTGTGTGTGTTTCCTATGCAGATCCTAAGCCCAGTGTCACATGCAAGTAGGAGGAGTAAGAAGGGTTCCTGGCAAATCCGGGTTATGGATTGCATTTAAAAAGGCCCCGTGGGAGTGCAATGGGCCCCTGTCTTGCTGCTTAGCAATAATGGTATGGGTTTAGGTTCTGCTGTGTGTACTGGTGGTTGACTGCCCCCCAGCCCAGAGTGTGCATGGAAAATTGTCTGGCAGCCTCCCTGACAGCAAGCAGTGATAGTGCCCATGAAGGGGACCTTGTTGGGCCCGCCCCTTTCACGGTTATCGCTTCTCGGCCTTTTGGCTAAGATCAAGTGTAGTATCTGTTCTTATCAGTTTAATATCTGATACGTCCCCTATCTGGGGACCATATATTAAATGGATTTTTGAGAACGGGGGCCGATTTCGAAGCTTGCTTCCGTCGCCCTATGCATTGACCCGATATGGCAGTATCTTCGGGTACAGTGCACCACCCCCTTACAGGGTTAAAAAGAAAGATTCCTACTTTCATTGCTACCTGCTTGCTGGCTAGCCAGCTAGCCAGCCCTGTGGGCCTTGCTGCTGCTGCAGCCAAAAAACAAAAGGTGGTGCTGCTGCTGCTTCTGCTGCTTCTGCTTCTGCTTGTGTCTGGCCCCTGTTGGAGCGTCCAGGCACAGGACTTCTGCTGCTGCTGACTAAATGGCCTCCTTAATTGGATCATTTGAGTAGCCAGCACACCTGTGCAGGTAGGGCATGACATGATAGGCAGCTGCCTTGATAGCGGGTGGGTGCTGAATGTTCCTAATTGACAAAATAAGATTAATGCTTATGAAGAAATATAAAATCTCATCCCTTCCCCAATATCGCGCCACACCCCTACCCCTTAATTCCCTGGTTGAACTTGATGGACATATGTCTTTTTTCGACCGTACTAACTATGTAACTATGTAACATAACATGGGGGGGGGGGGGGGTCTCCTGGCTGTTCACACAGGTGTGTCATTGCTGTACATTGACCATGCATTGCTTCTGTGGTATTGCAAAGGCAAAGACAAATGCTTCCAGCCATCCATTGCACTAATGGATTGGTCATCAGCTGGCTGTCTATGTCCCGCATCAATATAGACCAAAGTACAGAGGGTTAGGCTATGCTATTGTGCACCTACCTGATGCATCAGAAGGTGCGAGGCCCTTGCTAAATTCTGTGCACAGACTTTGAGATCTATGCTTTAGACTGTATCTAAACCTGCTCCAACATGGACTGACATTCTGGCCTACTTTCAGCCGATGCGACTTGTCTGTCGCTGAACAGTCGCTTTTTATGTATTCAGCACCTATGTATAATGTTGTAAAAATGCTCTAGAAGCTAAAGTCGCAGAAATGTCACACATATTTGGCCTGCAACTTTCTGTGCGACAAATTCAGACAGGAAAAATCAGTATAAATCCTTAGAAAATTATCCCCCAGTGTCTCCATCTGCTGGCGGTATTGAATAAGCATTGCTGCACTGATGGGGTATGCATTAGACGAAAAAAAAGAAGAAAAAGAAGAATAATACGCCCAGAAAAGAGGCGAAAAGGAGAAAAACGTAAAAAAACGTGAAAAAAAAGTAAGAGGAAGAGAAGGGAAAAAAAGGTGGAAATGGGTTTAAAAGTGATTTCGGCGGAGAAATATATATATATATATATATATATATATATATATATATATATATATATGCGCACACACACACATAGATATAAACGTATTCTCCGTTGAGATATTGCAGCCGCTGCTGTGTCCAGGCCCAGGAGCCTTAGCACTGTGCTGTGATGTCACTCAATACCACTGACATCACTAGGTGTAAACAACATCTCTCCTTTGCTGTGTATGTGACTATGGAGCTGTTTGGTGATGTCGTCTATTACGGCCTTCATAGAAGCAACAGGAGATTGTTGCATCCATCTTGAACCCTCAGAACTACAGTGCTATGATGTCACTCACTTCCACAGGCCTTGCAGAGTGTAAACAACAACAACCCAGCTTTGTTGTGTATGTAACCATAGGGATTTGTGATGTCACCTAGAACCTTCACAGCAGCGACAGCTTTATGAGGAGCATCAGCACTGCTCTGCCTGAGCAGAACCATCACCGCCATAGGTTGTCAAATAACCCGGATTTAACCCACACAGGTAAGTCCAATGGGGTGCAGGCATGTCCTCTATGCTTACAGCTTCCCGTGGGTGTTGGTTTGATACCGTTTGGGGACAGCCAAGGAGGCATCTGCAGGCAACAAAGGTAGGTGTGTGCTTGTGTGTGTGTTTCCTATGCAGATCCTAAGCCCAGTGTCACATGCAAGTAGGAGGAGTAAGAAGGGTTCCTGGCAAATCCGGGTTATGGATTGCATTTAAAAAGGCCCCGTGGGAGTGCAATGGGCCCCTGTCTTGCTGCTTAGCAATAATGGTATGGGTTTAGGTTCTGCTGTGTGTACTGGTGGTTGACTGCCCCCCAGCCCAGAGTGTGCATGGAAAATTGTCTGGCAGCCTCCCTGACAGCAAGCAGTGATAGTGCCCATGAAGGGGACCTTGTTGGGCCCGCCCCTTTCACGGTTATCGCTTCTCGGCCTTTTGGCTAAGATCAAGTGTAGTATCTGTTCTTATCAGTTTAATATCTGATACGTCCCCTATCTGGGGACCATATATTAAATGGATTTTTGAGAACGGGGGCCGATTTCGAAGCTTGCTTCCGTCGCCCTATGCATTGACCCGATATGGCAGTATCTTCGGGTACAGTGCACCACCCCCTTACAGGGTTAAAAAGAAAGATTCCTACTTTCATTGCTACCTGCTTGCTGGCTAGCCAGCTAGCCAGCCCTGTGGGCCTTGCTGCTGCTGCAGCCAAAAAACAAAAGGTGGTGCTGCTTCTGCTTCTGCTTGTGTCTGGCCCCTGTTGGAGCGTCCAGGCACAGGACTTCTGCTGCTGCTGACTAAATGGCCTCCTTAATTGGATCATTTGAGTAGCCAGCACACCTGTGCAGGTAGGGCATGACATGATAGGCAGCTGCCTTGATAGCGGGTGGGTGCTGAATGTTCCTAATTGACAAAATAAGATTAATGCTTATGAAGAAATATAAAATCTCATCCCTTCCCCAATATCGCGCCACACCCCTACCCCTTAATTCCCTGGTTGAACTTGATGGACATATGTCTTTTTTCGACCGTACTAACTATGTAACTATGTAACATAACATGGGGGGGGGGGGGGGGTCTCCTGGCTGTTCACACAGGTGTGTCATTGCTGTACATTGACCATGCATTGCTTCTGTGGTATTGCAAAGGCAAAGACAAATGCTTCCAGCCATCCATTGCACTAATGGATTGGTCATCAGCTGGCTGTCTATGTCCCGCATCAATATAGACCAAAGTACAGAGGGTTAGGCTATGCTATTGTGCACCTACCTGATGCATCAGAAGGTGCGAGGCCCTTGCTAAATTCTGTGCACAGACTTTGAGATTTATGCTTTAGACTGTATCTAAACCTGCTCCAACATGGACTGACATTCTGGCCTACTTTCAGCCGATGCGACTTGTCTGTCGCTGAACAGTCGCTTTTTATGTATTCAGCACCTATGTATAATGTTGTAAAAATGCTCTAGAAGCTAAAGTCGCAGAAATGTCACACATATTTGGCCTGCAACTTTCTGTGCGACAAATTCAGACAGGAAAAATCAGTATAAATCCTTAGAAAATTATCCCCCAGTGTCTCCATCTGCTGGCGGTATTGAATAAGCATTGCTGCACTGATGGGGTATGCATTAGACGAAAAAAAAGAAGAAAAAGAAGAATAATACGCCCAGAAAAGAGGCGAAAAGGAGAAAAACGTAAAAAAACGTGAAAAAAGTAAGAGGAAGAGAAGGGAAAAAAAGGTGGAAATGGGTTTAAAAGTGATTTCGGCGGAGAAATATATATATATATATATATATATATATATATATATATATATATATATATGCGCACACACACACATAGATATAAACGTATTCTCCGTTGAGATATTGCAGTCGCTGCTGTGTCCAGGCCCAGGAGCCTTAGCACTGTGCTGTGATGTCACTCAATACCACTGACATCACTAGGTGTAAACAACATCTCTCCTTTGCTGTGTATGTGACTATGGAGCTGTTTGGTGATGTCGTCTATTACGGCCTTCATAGAAGCAACAGGAGATTGTTGCATCCATCTTGAACCCTCAGAACTACAGTGCTATGATGTCACTCACTTCCACAGGCCTTGCAGAGTGTAAACAACAACAACCCAGCTTTGTTGTGTATGTAACCATAGGGATTTGTGATGTCACCTAGAACCTTCACAGCAGCGACAGCTTTATGAGGAGCATCAGCACTGCTCTGCCTGAGCAGAACCATCACCGCCATAGGTTGTCAAATAACCCGGATTTAACCCACACAGGTAAGTCCAATGGGGTGCAGGCATGTCCTCTATGCTTACAGCTTCCCGTGGGTGTTGGTTTGATACCGTTTGGGGACAGCCAAGGAGGCATCTGCAGGCAACAAAGGTAGGTGTGTGCTTGTGTGTGTGTTTCCTATGCAGATCCTAAGCCCAGTGTCACATGCAAGTAGGAGGAGTAAGAAGGGTTCCTGGCAAATCCGGGTTATGGATTGCATTTAAAAAGGCCCCGTGGGAGTGCAATGGGCCCCTGTCTTGCTGCTTAGCAATAATGGTATGGGTTTAGGTTCTGCTGTGTGTACTGGTGGTTGACTGCCCCCCAGCCCAGAGTGTGCATGGAAAATTGTCTGGCAGCCTCCCTGACAGCAAGCAGTGATAGTGCCCATGAAGGGGACCTTGTTGGGCCCGCCCCTTTCACGGTTATCGCTTCTCGGCCTTTTGGCTAAGATCAAGTGTAGTATCTGTTCTTATCAGTTTTCATGCTGGTGGGGATGGGTGCTGCATGGAGGATGCAGGTGTACCAGGGCTTTCCGGGGCTGGTTCTGAGGAATCAGCTCGACGGCTGCCCCGATGTGACCTGTTCCCTCCGGGTCTCGCCATGAGGCTGAGAGGGTCTAGAGCCGAGGTACTTTTGTGCCTCGGGGAGTGGTGACCCCGAGGTGCCGAAACTCACTGGGAGAATAGACTCACTGAGTTGAAGCACGGGCACCATAATCTCTTCACCTTGTGGCACTCACCTCTTGATTCCCGGCCTTCTGGCTAGGATCAGAGAAATTTTTATAGATCCGGCCGGATGTCCGGGCAGTATATCTGCACACATTCACTTATTTATTTCTTTTTTGTCTCACTGTGTCACTTTTTGCGTGTTGTGTGTTCACAGGATTTGTCAGGATGCGGTAGCCCTTCTGGGTGTCCCTCCTGGCGGTCTAGGGGAGGTGTGTGTGGCCATTAGGTTCCGCACCTCCCTGCAAACACCCCGGGTACTCCTGCTTTGGCAGGGTACCTACCGTAATCGGCTCTGCGGGCAGATACCTTGGCTAACGCCAAGGGGGATGCCGGGAGCATTTGTGGTCCCCTAGTAGCTTCGGCGAAAAGGGACATCGAACCTGGAACCTCGCAGGTACCTTTTGGTCCGGAGGCGAAGGGTAAGGTTTGTTGGGGGGCCTCTCTCCTATCGGAGAAGGGCTTGCGATAGACCGCATCCTTTGTGCACGTTTTTTTAGTGTAACACGTTTGCACTTTTTCTTGCACTTTGGGTGAATCGAAAGCACGTTCCTCGGCTTTAGATAAAAAAAAAAAAAAAAATCTGTTCTTATCAGTTTAATATCTGATACGTCCCCTATCTGGGGACCATATATTAAATGGATTTTTGAGAACGGGGGCCGATTTCGAAGCTTGCTTCCGTCGCCCTATGCATTGACCCGATATGGCAGTATCTTCGGGTACAGTGCACCACCCCCTTACAGGGTTAAAAAGAAAGATTCCTACTTTCATTGCTACCTGCTTGCTGGCTAGCCAGCTAGCCAGCCCTGTGGGCCTTGCTGCTGCTGCAGCCAAAAAACAAAAGGTGGTGCTGCTGCTGCTTCTGCTGCTTCTGCTTCTGCTTGTGTCTGGCCCCTGTTGGAGCGTCCAGGCACAGGACTTCTGCTGCTGCTGACTAAATGGCCTCCTTAATTGGATCATTTGAGTAGCCAGCACACCTGTGCAGGTAGGGCATGACATGATAGGCAGCTGCCTTGATAGCGGGTGGGTGCTGAATGTTCCTAATTGACAAAATAAGATTAATGCTTATGAAGAAATATAAAATCTCATCCCTTCCCCAATATCGCGCCACACCCCTACCCCTTAATTCCCTGGTTGAACTTGATGGACATATGTCTTTTTTCGACCGTACTAACTATGTAACTATGTAACATAACATGGGGGGGGGGGGGGGGGTCTCCTGGCTGTTCACACAGGTGTGTCATTGCTGTACATTGACCATGCATTGCTTCTGTGGTATTGCAAAGGCAAAGACAAATGCTTCCAGCCATCCATTGCACTAATGGATTGGTCATCAGCTGGCTGTCTATGTCCCGCATCAATATAGACCAAAGTACAGAGGGTTAGGCTATGCTATTGTGCACCTACCTGATGCATCAGAAGGTGCGAGGCCCTTGCTAAATTCTGTGCACAGACTTTGAGATCTATGCTTTAGACTGTATCTAAACCTGCTCCAACATGGACTGACATTCTGGCCTACTTTCAGCCGATGCGACTTGTCTGTCGCTGAACAGTCGCTTTTTATGTATTCAGCACCTATGTATAATGTTGTAAAAATGCTCTAGAAGCTAAAGTCGCAGAAATGTCACACATATTTGGCCTGCAACTTTCTGTGCGACAAATTCAGACAGGAAAAATCAGTATAAATCCTTAGAAAATTATCCCCCAGTGTCTCCATCTGCTGGCGGTATTGAATAAGCATTGCTGCACTGATGGGGTATGCATTAGACGAAAAAAAAGAAGAAAAAGAAGAATAATACGCCCAGAAAAGAGGCGAAAAGGAGAAAAACGTAAAAAAACGTGAAAAAAAAGTAAGAGGAAGAGAAGGGAAAAAAAGGTGGAAATGGGTTTAAAAGTGATTTCGGCGGAGAAATATATATATATATATATATATATATATATATATATATATATATATGCGCACACACACACATAGATATAAACGTATTCTCCGTTGAGATATTGCAGCCGCTGCTGTGTCCAGGCCCAGGAGCCTTAGCACTGTGCTGTGATGTCACTCAATACCACTGACATCACTAGGTGTAAACAACATCTCTCCTTTGCTGTGTATGTGACTATGGAGCTGTTTGGTGATGTCGTCTATTACGGCCTTCATAGAAGCAACAGGAGATTGTTGCATCCATCTTGAACCCTCAGAACTACAGTGCTATGATGTCACTCACTTCCACAGGCCTTGCAGAGTGTAAACAACAACAACCCAGCTTTGTTGTGTATGTAACCATAGGGATTTGTGATGTCACCTAGAACCTTCACAGCAGCGACAGCTTTATGAGGAGCATCAGCACTGCTCTGCCTGAGCAGAACCATCACCGCCATAGGTTGTCAAATAACCCGGATTTAACCCACACAGGTAAGTCCAATGGGGTGCAGGCATGTCCTCTATGCTTACAGCTTCCCGTGGGTGTTGGTTTGATACCGTTTGGGGACAGCCAAGGAGGCATCTGCAGGCAACAAAGGTAGGTGTGTGCTTGTGTGTGTGTTTCCTATGCAGATCCTAAGCCCAGTGTCACATGCAAGTAGGAGGAGTAAGAAGGGTTCCTGGCAAATCCGGGTTATGGATTGCATTTAAAAAGGCCCCGTGGGAGTGCAATGGGCCCCTGTCTTGCTGCTTAGCAATAATGGTATGGGTTTAGGTTCTGCTGTGTGTACTGGTGGTTGACTGCCCCCCAGCCCAGAGTGTGCATGGAAAATTGTCTGGCAGCCTCCCTGACAGCAAGCAGTGATAGTGCCCATGAAGGGGACCTTGTTGGGCCCGCCCCTTTCACGGTTATCGCTTCTCGGCCTTTTGGCTAAGATCAAGTGTAGTATCTGTTCTTATCAGTTTAATATCTGATACGTCCCCTATCTGGGGACCATATATTAAATGGATTTTTGAGAACGGGGGCCGATTTCGAAGCTTGCTTCCGTCGCCCTATGCATTGACCCGATATGGCAGTATCTTCGGGTACAGTGCACCACCCCCTTACAGGGTTAAAAAGAAAGATTCCTACTTTCATTGCTACCTGCTTGCTGGCTAGCCAGCTAGCCAGCCCTGTGGGCCTTGCTGCTGCTGCAGCCAAAAAACAAAAGGTGGTGCTGCTGCTGCTTCTGCTGCTTCTGCTTCTGCTTGTGTCTGGCCCCTGTTGGAGCGTCCAGGCACAGGACTTCTGCTGCTGCTGACTAAATGGCCTCCTTAATTGGATCATTTGAGTAGCCAGCACACCTGTGCAGGTAGGGCATGACATGATAGGCAGCTGCCTTGATAGCGGGTGGGTGCTGAATGTTCCTAATTGACAAAATAAGATTAATGCTTATGAAGAAATATAAAATCTCATCCCTTCCCCAATATCGCGCCACACCCCTACCCCTTAATTCCCTGGTTGAACTTGATGGACATATGTCTTTTTTCGACCGTACTAACTATGTAACTATGTAACATAACATGGGGGGGGGGGGGGGGTCTCCTGGCTGTTCACACAGGTGTGTCATTGCTGTACATTGACCATGCATTGCTTCTGTGGTATTGCAAAGGCAAAGACAAATGCTTCCAGCCATCCATTGCACTAATGGATTGGTCATCAGCTGGCTGTCTATGTCCCGCATCAATATAGACCAAAGTACAGAGGGTTAGGCTATGCTATTGTGCACCTACCTGATGCATCAGAAGGTGCGAGGCCCTTGCTAAATTCTGTGCACAGACTTTGAGATCTATGCTTTAGACTGTATCTAAACCTGCTCCAACATGGACTGACATTCTGGCCTACTTTCAGCCGATGCGACTTGTCTGTCGCTGAACAGTCGCTTTTTATGTATTCAGCACCTATGTATAATGTTGTAAAAATGCTCTAGAAGCTAAAGTCGCAGAAATGTCACACATATTTGGCCTGCAACTTTCTGTGCGACAAATTCAGACAGGAAAAATCAGTATAAATCCTTAGAAGATTATCCCCCAGTGTCTCCATCTGCTGGCGGTATTGAATAAGCATTGCTGCACTGATGGGGTATGCATTAGACGAAAAAAAAGAAGAAAAAGAAGAATAATACGCCCAGAAAAGAGGCGAAAAGGAGAAAAACGTAAAAAAACGTGAAAAAAAAGTAAGAGGAAGAGAAGGGAAAAAAAGGTGGAAATGGGTTTAAAAGTGATTTCGGCGGAGAAATATATATATATATATATATATATATATATATATATATATATATATGCGCACACACACACATAGATATAAACGTATTCTCCGTTGAGATATTGCAGCCGCTGCTGTGTCCAGGCCCAGGAGCCTTAGCACTGTGCTGTGATGTCACTCAATACCACTGACATCACTAGGTGTAAACAACATCTCTCCTTTGCTGTGTATGTGACTATGGAGCTGTTTGGTGATGTCGTCTATTACGGCCTTCATAGAAGCAACAGGAGATTGTTGCATCCATCTTGAACCCTCAGAACTACAGTGCTATGATGTCACTCACTTCCACAGGCCTTGCAGAGTGTAAACAACAACAACCCAGCTTTGTTGTGTATGTAACCATAGGGATTTGTGATGTCACCTAGAACCTTCACAGCAGCGACAGCTTTATGAGGAGCATCAGCACTGCTCTGCCTGAGCAGAACCATCACCGCCATAGGTTGTCAAATAACCCGGATTTAACCCACACAGGTAAGTCCAATGGGGTGCAGGCATGTCCTCTATGCTTACAGCTTCCCGTGGGTGTTGGTTTGATACCGTTTGGGGACAGCCAAGGAGGCATCTGCAGGCAACAAAGGTAGGTGTGTGCTTGTGTGTGTGTTTCCTATGCAGATCCTAAGCCCAGTGTCACATGCAAGTAGGAGGAGTAAGAAGGGTTCCTGGCAAATCCGGGTTATGGATTGCATTTAAAAAGGCCCCGTGGGAGTGCAATGGGCCCCTGTCTTGCTGCTTAGCAATAATGGTATGGGTTTAGGTTCTGCTGTGTGTACTGGTGGTTGACTGCCCCCCAGCCCAGAGTGTGCATGGAAAATTGTCTGGCAGCCTCCCTGACAGCAAGCAGTGATAGTGCCCATGAAGGGGACCTTGTTGGGCCCGCCCCTTTCACGGTTATCGCTTCTCGGCCTTTTGGCTAAGATCAAGTGTAGTATCTGTTGTACTTACCTGGCAGGGGAGATACCATGATCACTACGGTCTGAAGAACTCCAAGCATTGTGGTAGAGATTTTGCGTAGTACGATTGCAGTACTTTTCGTTCTTATTAGAACCGCATTTCTCTAGAGCATACCACCTGAAGATCGTCTCCTGCCTGCCTCGGAACATCTGAAGAAGGAGAAGATCTTGAAGACTGCAGCTCCGGAAGAAGCCGACGAAGAACCTGGAAGAAGGGAATCGGCGGTGAATTCCGGAACAGCGGCGAAGAGGAAGGCGGCGCAGAATCTTTTCGAAGAAACTCGCTGCCTCTGGAGAAGGATTTGCATAGCTCCTCCCACCGGGACCGGATCTGCATAGCTCCTCCCACCCGGGAAAGAAGACTTTGCGAAGCCTCTCTCCACAAGCAAGCAAGGAAGCGGAAAAGAGCCTGCTGGAAGAAGCCATGGCCTCAACCAGCAAGTCCACCCAGGAGGCTGCAGGGCAAGGCCTGGAGGTCCAGCCCCAACCACAGCAAGCTTCAACCTCCACCACGGCAAGGCAGAAGGGCGGCAGAATTCCTAACCTGGAAGCTCCAACCCTGGAGCCCTGGATGGGGCAGACTGTTGCCTTGAAGCTCAAGCCCGTGGACGGAAGGGTGCCGGACATGTCCCACGACGTGTTCTGCAAGAAGATGCTGGCGGATCAAGGCTTCCCCACGGCTGACACCCTGGGAATAGCAACCTTCTTTTCGGGAATCTTCTACATCACCTTTGCCACCATTGGGACCTGTAGAAGATACTGGGAGGTGGTGAAAGCGGCGAGTCCCGAATCCCCTTTCTCTCGCTTTGTGGGCAACTGCCTTATTCAAAGAGAGGAGAGGCGGGTGACGGTCTCAATGCGGAACCCACACACCCCAGGCACGGACATCTCGACCTTCCTGAAGCGCTTCTGCACCGTGGTGAGGGAGCCCACCCGCATCCTGAACTCACTCGGATACTGGACCTGCAAGTGGTCTGTGGTCGTCAGACTCAACAAGAACCCTGCTTCTCCAGACGGACTACAGCACCTGCCAACGACATTTTCCTTGGGCAACTCCACAGGACTTATCTTCTACCCGGACATGCCGCAGACCTGCAGGAGATGTGGCAAGATGGGCCACGAGGGCAAGGACTGTACGGAGGATGCCTGCAGGTATTGCCGTGTGACAGGTCACACGACCAAGGACTGCCCCAAGAGCAAGACCTGCAACCTCTGCGGACTGGCAGCCCACAGCTACAAGGACTGCCCCCAGAGGGAGAGAACATGGGCATCTGTGGCAGCGAGAGCACCGAAGCCAGCCCCAGCTCCGGAGCCAACACCACGGATGGCCAAGCCGACCAAGGAGGGTAAGAAGGCGAAAGCCACCACCCCTGCCCCGTCCCGCCCCTCCCCTGCCCCTCCCGCCCCATCCCCTGCCCCTCCCGCCCCATCTCCTGCCCCATCCCGTCCCACCCCTGCCCCATCCCGTCCCACCCCTGCCCCATCCCGTCCCACCCCTGCCCCTCCTGCCCCATCCCGTCCCACCCCTGCCCCTCCTGCCCCATCCCGTCCCACCCCCGCCCCTCCTGCCCCATCCCGCCCCACCCCTGCCCCCCGTACCCCACCCCGGCCCACCCCTGCCCCCCGTACCCCACCCCGGCCCACCCCTGCCCCGTCCTCCCCTGCCCGGCCCACCCCTGCCCCGTCCTCCCCTGCCCGGCCCACCCCTGCCCCGTCCTCCCCTGCCCGGGCACTCTCTCCTGCCCCCCGCCCCACCCAGCCTCCTTTCTCTCCTGGCCCAGCAGCACCTAACCCCCCTCCAGCTGCTGGTGCCCGCCCTTCGGAGGACTTTCCTGTGCTTCCTCCCCCAGGTACCATACAGAGGAAGAGGAAAGGAAGGGACAACGTATCAGAAGAGTCCCACAAAAGAAAGATAATCGAGACCTGCGAGACCCCTCAAGCTTCAGATGAGGAGGAGGAGATGGAGCAGGTCTGCGAGAGCCTTGAGGCTTCAGAAGGAGAGGAGGTGATGGAGCAGGCCCAAGTGGAGCAGGTCCAAGCAGAGCCAGTCCAAGCTCAATCTATGGAGGAGCTGCTGCAGGACCCAGAGGTTAAGAAAATCCTGGACACTCCGTCCAACACGGTCTACGACGAGTTCTTGGAAGGGCGCTACGAGAAGCCACAGGAGCCGACAGGCGCCAGAGAAGAGGACCCGTCCGACCAGACTGGTAACTAGTATCAGAACTAACCTCTCTTTTTATTCCCATGGCTGATCTCAACATCTTCTGCATTAATGTGAGGAGTATTAGAGCTTGGTTTAGATTTCAGACTGTTCTTACGTTCTTAGATTCCCAGAGGTGTGATGTTTACATGTTGCAGGAATGTGCTTTGTCTGCTTCTAGGTCTTACAACCATCTGGCCAGGCAGTGGCCTCACGGCCCTTCCTACTGGTCTGGTGGGGGCGACAATAGGTCTGCGGGGGTGGCCATCCTGATCAGGGGAGGTAACTTTGCACTTGATTCCGTCCGGGAGCTCGTCTGTGGCAGACTTCTTGTCGCAGACGGTTCCTGGGCGGGTGAGCCCGTGCGGCTCATCAACGTGTATGCCTCCCCTGAGAGGGATGTCCGACTGGAGGTTCTCCAGGCCCTGCGGGCTGAACTCGCCACCACTAGAGCAGTAGTGTTGGGTGGTGACTTCAACTGCCCCATTGAGGTGGACGGGCGCAGTTCTGGCACATCCGCCAACCTGGACGTGACGTCTAAACTGCTGATTGAGATGGTGACGGAGGCATCCTTGCAGGACGTTGTCGGGTCCATCGGGAACGGCTCCGTAAACTATACGTGGAGCCGCCCCGATGGCTCGCTCCGTTCTCGGATAGACTTCATCTTCACTTCGAGAGCAGTCAGAAAGGTGTCGTACTCTATGGTCCCCTGCTTCTTCTCTGACCACAGGGCCATTCGATTCCGGGGGACTCTGGGCCATGGATTCCCACCTGGCCCGGGCTCCTGGAAGTTGAATTGTGCCCTGTTGGAGCAGAGGGAGGTCATGGAGGAACTTAGGGATGCTTACCTTGTATGGCGAAATGACAAATGTCTGTTCAAGTGCATCAGCGATTGGTGGGAATATGTTAAAGTCGAATTCCGTTGTTTCTTTCAGGCAAAAGGCAGACAACAGGCGTGTGCGAAGAAGTGGGACTTGAGGAAACTGCAGCGCGAGCTGCGGTCCCTGCAGGACCTGCTCCAGTGTGGCTGGGACGTCAGGGAGGAGCTGGAGGAGACCAAAAAGAGCTTGAAAAGGCACTTTGAGGAGGAATCCAAGCGAATCGTCTTTCGTTCCAAGGTGGAGAACCTGGAGAAGGGTGAGAAATGTAACTCTTTCTTTTTCAGGAAGCTCCATGCCGGCCACACGCCCCTGACTGAGCTACGAGATGAGACCGGACACATGAGGAGCGGCAAGGAGGAAGTGATGGGGGTCGTCCACGACTTCTACAGCAACCTCTACGCCCCCAAGTCATCCGACCCCGAAGCCGCCGAGAGGTTCCTGTCAGGTGTCACTAACGTTGTTGATCCCGCAGGTGCGGCGGCTATGGACGATCCCTTGACGGTGGGGGAGCTGCTCTCTGCCGCTAAATCCTTTAAGCCCGGCAGGACCCCGGGCAGTGACGGTCTCCCGGCCGAGCTCTACGTAGCGCTGGGTGACCTGATCTGTCCGGACCTGTTGGAGGTGTACGAGGAGATGGTGGTGGGGGGCAGAATGCCTCCGTCGTTGAGGGAAGGGATGATCACGATCTTGTATAAGCGGAAGGGGGAGAGATGTGACCTGAAAAACTGGCGTCCCATCTCTCTCCTGAACGTGGACTACAAGATCCTCGCCAAGGTGCTGGCCAACAGGCTGAAACCTGTCATGGGGCAGATCGTCCATCCGGACCAGACCTGCAGCATTCCTGGCCGCAGGATTGCCGACAGCCTTGCCCTTGTGAGAGACACGGTCCATTACATCCAGGACCGCGGGGGCCGCGCCGCCCTGGTCAGCTTAGATCAGGAGAAGGCGTTCGACCGTGTCTCCCACGCATTCATGGACAGGGTTTTGCGCAGGCTGGGTCTGGGGAAGATGTTTTGCTCTTTTGTTAACGTTATGTATTTTGACATTTACAGCACGGTGTTGGTGAACGGCTGGAAGACTGACCCCTTTACTATTCTTTCAGGGGTTAGACAAGGCTGCCCTCTTTCACCTCTCCTTTTTGTTTGTGTTATAGAGCTCTTCGCTGAGACTATCCGGCAGAATGGAGAGATCAGAGGGATCACCGCACCAGGACCAGATCGCCACGAGGTCAAGTGCTCGCTCTACATGGACGACGTGACCGTCTTCTGCGCTGACCAGCGTTCGGTGACTGCACTCGTCCAGACCTGCGAGGACTTCGGCAGAGCTTCGGGGGCAAAAGTCAACTGCGGGAAGTCGGAGGCCATGCTCTTCGGGGAATGGCACCTGGCTTCTTCCGCCCCCTTCCCCTTTACTATTAAGCCGGACTTCATTCAAATTCTTGGAGTCTGGTTCGGGAAGGAAGGAGCGGCCCTTAAGTCTTGGCAAGACCGACTAGGAAGGATAAACTCGAAGATCGGACTGTGGAGCTCCAGAAAGCTCACGATGGAAGGCAAGGCACTTGTCCTGCGGAGTGAAGTTTTGCCTGTGCTCCAATATACCGCACAGGCCTGGCCTCCCCATACCACCGTTTGCAAGGCCATCACCCGGACAGTGTTTGGCTTCGTCTGGGGCAAAATGGACAGAGTCAAGAGGACCGTGATGTACAAGGAACCCCGCAAGGGTGGGAAGGGAATACCCGACATCCCCGCTCTGCTGAGGGCCTCCTTTGCATGTGTCACGGTGCAGCGGACTCTTGTAGAAAAGACTGGCTCAGCGGGCAGGTCCATGTCTCGCTTGCTTCTCATGCCCCTCTGGAGACAGCTGGGCTGGGACAAGTGGGACAGCTCCATCCCTTACAGCTGGAACACTCCCTGGTTCTATGGGGATGTTGTCCGGTTTGTGAGGGAGCACCAGCTGGAAGGACTGAAACCAGACCTATGGAAGCCAAAGACAATCCACAAGCTCATCCGAGCTAAGGACTCGACCGAGCTGGTTCCGGGACTCCCCGCAGCCACTGCAGAGACAGTTTGGAACAATGTGGCCTCAAAGCGGCTTACCAATGGACACAAGGACTTGTCGTGGATGGCCGTCATGGGAGGTCTCTCTCTCAGGTCATTCATGCATGCCCGCAACCTGTGCAAGACCCGGTACTGCCCCCGTTGCCCCTACGTGGAGGAAACATCTTTCCACGTGTTTTGGCAGTGCCCCTTTGCACAGGGTCTGTTGGACGCCCTAGAACAGGAACTCAGAGACTCAGTGCCCAGGAGCTGCCTATCGTACCATTCGGTGCTTTACGGCCTGTTCCCTGGGACCCACGACGTGGAGGCCATCCAGGAGGCCTGGCGCCTTATGAACTGTTTTAAGGACGCAGTGTGGCTTGCCAGGAACCGCCTCGTGATCAACAGGGAAAACATGTCCGTCCGGGACTGCCGCAGGTTCATCAAGAACCTGCTTAGAGACTATGCCATCTTGGACAGCTCGGCCGTTGATGAGGAAGAAGAGGAGTGAAGACCCCTCTCCTTCTCCCATGTCTCCCTGAAGATACAGCCCAACAGTTTGGCCCTGTGATCCGCCCCCTCCCTACCCCCACATAGTCGCCCACACCCCTACCCCGATCACAGATTGTATTATTTGGTTTTTGTTTGATCTCTTGTGCCTTTATATTGCAGGATTGAGCTGAATGTTAGAGTAGCATGGTGTGCGATGTATAGCTTAGGGAACCTTTGCTGTGTATTGTACTATCATGCTTTGTGTGACTGTAATTTATTGTACGACTTGTAATGACTGAACGGAAAATAAAGCTCTTTCAATCAAAAAAATCTGTTCTTATCAGTTTAATATCTGATACGTCCCCTATCTGGGGACCATATATTAAATGGATTTTTGAGAACGGGGGCCGATTTCGAAGCTTGCTTCCGTCGCCCTATGCATTGACCCGATATGGCAGTATCTTCGGGTACAGTGCACCACCCCCTTACAGGGTTAAAAAGAAAGATTCCTACTTTCATTGCTACCTGCTTGCTGGCTAGCCAGCTAGCCAGCCCTGTGGGCCTTGCTGCTGCTGCAGCCAAAAAACAAAAGGTGGTGCTGCTGCTGCTTCTGCTGCTTCTGCTTCTGCTTGTGTCTGGCCCCTGTTGGAGCGTCCAGGCACAGGACTTCTGCTGCTGCTGACTAAATGGCCTCCTTAATTGGATCATTTGAGTAGCCAGCACACCTGTGCAGGTAGGGCATGACATGATAGGCAGCTGCCTTGATAGCGGGTGGGTGCTGAATGTTCCTAATTGACAAAATAAGATTAATGCTTATGAAGAAATATAAAATCTCATCCCTTCCCCAATATCGCGCCACACCCCTACCCCTTAATTCCCTGGTTGAACTTGATGGACATATGTCTTTTTTCGACCGTACTAACTATGTAACTATGTAACATAACATGGGGGGGGGGGGGGGTCTCCTGGCTGTTCACACAGGTGTGTCATTGCTGTACATTGACCATGCATTGCTTCTGTGGTATTGCAAAGGCAAAGACAAATGCTTCCAGCCATCCATTGCACTAATGGATTGGTCATCAGCTGGCTGTCTATGTCCCGCATCAATATAGACCAAAGTACAGAGGGTTAGGCTATGCTATTGTGCACCTACCTGATGCATCAGAAGGTGCGAGGCCCTTGCTAAATTCTGTGCACAGACTTTGAGATCTATGCTTTAGACTGTATCTAAACCTGCTCCAACATGGACTGACATTCTGGCCTACTTTCAGCCGATGCGACTTGTCTGTCGCTGAACAGTCGCTTTTTATGTATTCAGCACCTATGTATAATGTTGTAAAAATGCTCTAGAAGCTAAAGTCGCAGAAATGTCACACATATTTGGCCTGCAACTTTCTGTGCGACAAATTCAGACAGGAAAAATCAGTATAAATCCTTAGAAAATTATCCCCCAGTGTCTCCATCTGCTGGCGGTATTGAATAAGCATTGCTGCACTGATGGGGTATGCATTAGACGAAAAAAAAGAAGAAAAAGAAGAATAATACGCCCAGAAAAGAGGCGAAAAGGAGAAAAACGTAAAAAAACGTGAAAAAAAAGTAAGAGGAAGAGAAGGGAAAAAAAGGTGGAAATGGGTTTAAAAGTGATTTCGGCGGAGAAATATATATATATATATATATATATATATATATATATATATATATATATATGCGCACACACACACATAGATATAAACGTATTCTCCGTTGAGATATTGCAGCCGCTGCTGTGTCCAGGCCCAGGAGCCTTAGCACTGTGCTGTGATGTCACTCAATACCACTGACATCACTAGGTGTAAACAACATCTCTCCTTTGCTGTGTATGTGACTATGGAGCTGTTTGGTGATGTCGTCTATTATGGCCTTCATAGAAGCAACAGGAGATTGTTGCATCCATCTTGAACCCTCAGAACTACAGTGCTATGATGTCACTCACTTCCACAGGCCTTGCAGAGTGTAAACAACAACAACCCAGCTTTGTTGTGTATGTAACCATAGGGATTTGTGATGTCACCTAGAACCTTCACAGCAGCGACAGCTTTATGAGGAGCATCAGCACTGCTCTGCCTGAGCAGAACCATCACCGCCATAGGTTGTCAAATAACCCGGATTTAACCCACACAGGTAAGTCCAATGGGGTGCAGGCATGTCCTCTATGCTTACAGCTTCCCGTGGGTGTTGGTTTGATACCGTTTGGGGACAGCCAAGGAGGCATCTGCAGGCAACAAAGGTAGGTGTGTGCTTGTGTGTGTGTTTCCTATGCAGATCCTAAGCCCAGTGTCACATGCAAGTAGGAGGAGTAAGAAGGGTTCCTGGCAAATCCGGGTTATGGATTGCATTTAAAAAGGCCCCGTGGGAGTGCAATGGGCCCCTGTCTTGCTGCTTAGCAATAATGGTATGGGTTTAGGTTCTGCTGTGTGTACTGGTGGTTGACTGCCCCCCAGCCCAGAGTGTGCATGGAAAATTGTCTGGCAGCCTCCCTGACAGCAAGCAGTGATAGTGCCCATGAAGGGGACCTTGTTGGGCCCGCCCCTTTCACGGTTATCGCTTCTCGGCCTTTTGGCTAAGATCAAGTGTAGTATCTGTTCTTATCAGTTTAATATCTGATACGTCCCCTATCTGGGGACCATATATTAAATGGATTTTTGAGAACGGGGGCCGATTTCGAAGCTTGCTTCCGTCGCCCTATGCATTGACCCGATATGGCAGTATCTTCGGGTACAGTGCACCACCCCCTTACAGGGTTAAAAAGAAAGATTCCTACTTTCATTGCTACCTGCTTGCTGGCTAGCCAGCTAGCCAGCCCTGTGGGCCTTGCTGCTGCTGCAGCCAAAAAACAAAAGGTGGTGCTGCTGCTGCTTCTGCTGCTTCTGCTTGTGTCTGGCCCCTGTTGGAGCGTCCAGGCACAGGACTTCTGCTGCTGCTGACTAAATGGCCTCCTTAATTGGATCATTTGAGTAGCCAGCACACCTGTGCAGGTAGGGCATGACATGATAGGCAGCTGCCTTGATAGCGGGTGGGTGCTGAATGTTCCTAATTGACAAAATAAGATTAATGCTTATGAAGAAATATAAAATCTCATCCCTTCCCCAATATCGCGCCACACCCCTACCCCTTAATTCCCTGGTTGAACTTGATGGACATATGTCTTTTTTCGACCGTACTAACTATGTAACTATGTAACATAACATGGGGGGGGGGGGTCTCCTGGCTGTTCACACAGGTGTGTCATTGCTGTACATTGACCATGCATTGCTTCTGTGGTATTGCAAAGGCAAAGACAAATGCTTCCAGCCATCCATTGCACTAATGGATTGGTCATCAGCTGGCTGTCTATGTCCCGCATCAATATAGACCAAAGTACAGAGGGTTAGGCTATGCTATTGTGCACCTACCTGATGCATCAGAAGGTGCGAGGCCCTTGCTAAATTCTGTGCACAGACTTTGAGATCTATGCTTTAGACTGTATCTAAACCTGCTCCAACATGGACTGACATTCTGGCCTACTTTCAGCCGATGCGACTTGTCTGTCGCTGAACAGTCGCTTTTTATGTATTCAGCACCTATGTATAATGTTGTAAAAATGCTCTAGAAGCTAAAGTCGCAGAAATGTCACACATATTTGGCCTGCAACTTTCTGTGCGACAAATTCAGACAGGAAAAATCAGTATAAATCCTTAGAAAATTATCCCCCAGTGTCTCCATCTGCTGGCGGTATTGAATAAGCATTGCTGCACTGATGGGGTATGCATTAGACGAAAAAAAAGAAGAAAAAGAAGAATAATACGCCCAGAAAAGAGGCGAAAAGGAGAAAAACGTAAAAAAACGTGAAAAAAAAGTAAGAGGAAGAGAAGGGAAAAAAAGGTGGAAATGGGTTTAAAAGTGATTTCGGCGGAGAAATATATATATATATATATATATATATATATATATATATATATGCGCACACACACACATAGATATAAACGTATTCTCCGTTGAGATATTGCAGCCGCTGCTGTGTCCAGGCCCAGGAGCCTTAGCACTGTGCTGTGATGTCACTCAATACCACTGACATCACTAGGTGTAAACAACATCTCTCCTTTGCTGTGTATGTGACTATGGAGCTGTTTGGTGATGTCGTCTATTACGGCCTTCATAGAAGCAACAGGAGATTGTTGCATCCATCTTGAACCCTCAGAACTACAGTGCTATGATGTCACTCACTTCCACAGGCCTTGCAGAGTGTAAACAACAACAACCCAGCTTTGTTGTGTATGTAACCATAGGGATTTGTGATGTCACCTAGAACCTTCACAGCAGCGACAGCTTTATGAGGAGCATCAGCACTGCTCTGCCTGAGCAGAACCATCACCGCCATAGGTTGTCAAATAACCCGGATTTAACCCACACAGGTAAGTCCAATGGGGTGCAGGCATGTCCTCTATGCTTACAGCTTCCCGTGGGTGTTGGTTTGATACCGTTTGGGGACAGCCAAGGAGGCATCTGCAGGCAACAAAGGTAGGTGTGTGCTTGTGTGTGTGTTTCCTATGCAGATCCTAAGCCCAGTGTCACATGCAAGTAGGAGGAGTAAGAAGGGTTCCTGGCAAATCCGGGTTATGGATTGCATTTAAAAAGGCCCCGTGGGAGTGCAATGGGCCCCTGTCTTGCTGCTTAGCAATAATGGTATGGGTTTAGGTTCTGCTGTGTGTACTGGTGGTTGACTGCCCCCCAGCCCAGAGTGTGCATGGAAAATTGTCTGGCAGCCTCCCTGACAGCAAGCAGTGATAGTGCCCATGAAGGGGACCTTGTTGGGCCCGCCCCTTTCACGGTTATCGCTTCTCGGCCTTTTGGCTAAGATCAAGTGTAGTATCTGTTCTTATCAGTTTAATATCTGATACGTCCCCTATCTGGGGACCATATATTAAATGGATTTTTGAGAACGGGGGCCGATTTCGAAGCTTGCTTCCGTCGCCCTATGCATTGACCCGATATGGCAGTATCTTCGGGTACAGTGCACCACCCCCTTACAGGGTTAAAAAGAAAGATTCCTACTTTCATTGCTACCTGCTTGCTGGCTAGCCAGCTAGCCAGCCCTGTGGGCCTTGCTGCTGCTGCAGCCAAAAAACAAAAGGTGGTGCTGCTGCTGCTTCTGCTGCTTCTGCTTCTGCTTGTGTCTGGCCCCTGTTGGAGCGTCCAGGCACAGGACTTCTGCTGCTGCTGACTAAATGGCCTCCTTAATTGGATCATTTGAGTAGCCAGCACACCTGTGCAGGTAGGGCATGACATGATAGGCAGCTGCCTTGATAGCGGGTGGGTGCTGAATGTTCCTAATTGACAAAATAAGATTAATGCTTATGAAGAAATATAAAATCTCATCCCTTCCCCAATATCGCGCCACACCCCTACCCCTTAATTCCCTGGTTGAACTTGATGGACATATGTCTTTTTTCGACCGTACTAACTATGTAACTATGTAACATAACATGGGGGGGGGGGGGGTCTCCTGGCTGTTCACACAGGTGTGTCATTGCTGTACATTGACCATGCATTGCTTCTGTGGTATTGCAAAGGCAAAGACAAATGCTTCCAGCCATCCATTGCACTAATGGATTGGTCATCAGCTGGCTGTCTATGTCCCGCATCAATATAGACCAAAGTACAGAGGGTTAGGCTATGCTATTGTGCACCTACCTGATGCATCAGAAGGTGCGAGGCCCTTGCTAAATTCTGTGCACAGACTTTGAGATCTATGCTTTAGACTGTATCTAAACCTGCTCCAACATGGACTGACATTCTGGCCTACTTTCAGCCGATGCGACTTGTCTGTCGCTGAACAGTCGCTTTTTATGTATTCAGCACCTATGTATAATGTTGTAAAAATGCTCTAGAAGCTAAAGTCGCAGAAATGTCACACATATTTGGCCTGCAACTTTCTGTGCGACAAATTCAGACAGGAAAAATCAGTATAAATCCTTAGAAAATTATCCCCCAGTGTCTCCATCTGCTGGCGGTATTGAATAAGCATTGCTGCACTGATGGGGTATGCATTAGACGAAAAAAAAGAAGAAAAAGAAGAATGATACGCCCAGAAAAGAGGCGAAAAGGAGAAAAACGTAAAAAACGTGAAAAAAAAGTAAGAGGAAGAGAAGGGAAAAAAAGGTGGAAATGGGTTTAAAAGTGATTTCGGCGGAGAAATATATATATATATATATATATATATATATATATATATATATATGCGCACACACACACATAGATATAAACGTATTCTCCGTTGAGATATTGCAGCCGCTGCTGTGTCCAGGCCCAGGAGCCTTAGCACTGTGCTGTGATGTCACTCAATACCACTGACATCACTAGGTGTAAACAACATCTCTCCTTTGCTGTGTATGTGACTATGGAGCTGTTTGGTGATGTCGTCTATTACGGCCTTCATAGAAGCAACAGGAGATTGTTGCATCCATCTTGAACCCTCAGAACTACAGTGCTATGATGTCACTCACTTCCACAGGCCTTGCAGAGTGTAAACAACAACAACCCAGCTTTGTTGTGTATGTAACCATAGGGATTTGTGATGTCACCTAGAACCTTCACAGCAGCGACAGCTTTATGAGGAGCATCAGCACTGCTCTGCCTGAGCAGAACCATCACCGCCATAGGTTGTCAAATAACCCGGATTTAACCCACACAGGTAAGTCCAATGGGGTGCAGGCATGTCCTCTATGCTTACAGCTTCCCGTGGGTGTTGGTTTGATACCGTTTGGGGACAGCCAAGGAGGCATCTGCAGGCAACAAAGGTAGGTGTGTGCTTATGTGTGTGTTTCCTATGCAGATCCTAAGCCCAGTGTCACATGCAAGTAGGAGGAGTAAGAAGGGTTCCTGGCAAATCCGGGTTATGGATTGCATTTAAAAAGGCCCCGTGGGAGTGCAATGGGCCCCTGTCTTGCTGCTTAGCAATAATGGTATGGGTTTAGGTTCTGCTGTGTGTACTGGTGGTTGACTGCCCCCCAGCCCAGAGTGTGCATGGAAAATTGTCTGGCAGCCTCCCTGACAGCAAGCAGTGATAGTGCCCATGAAGGGGACCTTGTTGGGCCCGCCCCTTTCACGGTTATCGCTTCTCGGCCTTTTGGCTAAGATCAAGTGTAGTATCTGTTCTTATCAGTTTAATATCTGATACGTCCCCTATCTGGGGACCATATATTAAATGGATTTTTGAGAACGGGGGCCGATTTCGAAGCTTGCTTCCGTCGCCCTATGCATTGACCCGATATGGCAGTATCTTCGGGTACAGTGCACCACCCCCTTACAGGGTTAAAAAGAAAGATTCCTACTTTCATTGCTACCTGCTTGCTGGCTAGCCAGCTAGCCAGCCCTGTGGGCCTTGCTGCTGCTGCAGCCAAAAAACAAAAGGTGGTGCTGCTGCTGCTTCTGCTGCTTCTGCTTCTGCTTGTGTCTGGCCCCTGTTGGAGCGTCCAGGCACAGGACTTCTGCTGCTGCTGACTAAATGGCCTCCTTAATTGGATCATTTGAGTAGCCAGCACACCTGTGCAGGTAGGGCATGACATGATAGGCAGCTGCCTTGATAGCGGGTGGGTGCTGAATGTTCCTAATTGACAAAATAAGATTAATGCTTATGAAGAAATATAAAATCTCATCCCTTCCCCAATATCGCGCCACACCCCTACCCCTTAATTCCCTGGTTGAACTTGATGGACATATGTCTTCTTTCGACCGTACTAACTATGTAACTATGTAACATAACATGGGGGGGGGGGGGGGGGGTCTCCTGGCTGTTCACACAGGTGTGTCATTGCTGTACATTGACCATGCATTGCTTCTGTGGTATTGCAAAGGCAAAGACAAATGCTTCCAGCCATCCATTGCACTAATGGATTGGTCATCAGCTGGCTGTCTATGTCCCGCATCAATATAGACCAAAGTACAGAGGGTTAGGCTATGCTATTGTGCACCTACCTGATGCATCAGAAGGTGCGAGGCCCTTGCTAAATTCTGTGCACAGACTTTGAGATCTATGCTTTAGACTGTATCTAAACCTGCTCCAACATGGACTGACATTCTGGCCTACTTTCAGCCGATGCGACTTGTCTGTCGCTGAACAGTCGCTTTTTATGTATTCAGCACCTATGTATAATGTTGTAAAAATGCTCTAGAAGCTAAAGTCGCAGAAATGTCACACATATTTGGCCTGCAACTTTCTGTGCGACAAATTCAGACAGGAAAAATCAGTATAAATCCTTAGAAAATTATCCCCCAGTGTCTCCATCTGCTGGCGGTATTGAATAAGCATTGCTGCACTGATGGGGTATGCATTAGACGAAAAAAAAGAAGAAAAAGAAGAATAATACGCCCAGAAAAGAGGCGAAAAGGAGAAAAACGTAAAAAAACGTGAAAAAAAAGTAAGAGGAAGAGAAGGGAAAAAAAGGTGGAAATGGGTTTAAAAGTGATTTCGGCGGAGAAATATATATATATATATATATATATATATATATATATATATATATATATATATATATGCGCACACACACACATAGATATAAACGTATTCTCCGTTGAGATATTGCAGCCGCTGCTGTGTTCAGGCCAAGGAGCCTTAGCACTGTGCTGTGATGTCACTCAATACCACTGACATCACTAGGTGTAAACAACATCTCTCCTTTGCTGTGTATGTGACTATGGAGCTGTTTGGTGATGTCGTCTATTACGGCCTTCATAGAAGCAACAGGAGATTGTTGCATCCATCTTGAACCCTCAGAACTACAGTGCTATGATGTCACTCACTTCCACAGGCCTTGCAGAGTGTAAACAACAACAACCCAGCTTTGTTGTGTATGTAACCATAGGGATTTGTGATGTCACCTAGAACCTTCACAGCAGCGACAGCTTTATGAGGAGCATCAGCACTGCTCTGCCTGAGCAGAACCATCACCGCCATAGGTTGTCAAATAACCCGGATTTAACCCACACAGGTAAGTCCAATGGGGTGCAGGCATGTCCTCTATGCTTACAGCTTCCCGTGGGTGTTGGTTTGATACCGTTTGGGGACAGCCAAGGAGGCATCTGCAGGCAACAAAGGTAGGTGTGTGCTTGTGTGTGTGTTTCCTATGCAGATCCTAAGCCCAGTGTCACATGCAAGTAGGAGGAGTAAGAAGGGTTCCTGGCAAATCCGGGTTATGGATTGCATTTAAAAAGGCCCCGTGGGAGTGCAATGGGCCCCTGTCTTGCTGCTTAGCAATAATGGTATGGGTTTAGGTTCTGCTGTGTGTACTGGTGGTTGACTGCCCCCCAGCCCAGAGTGTGCATGGGAAATTGTCTGGCAGCCTCCCTGACAGCAAGCAGTGATAGTGCCCATGAAGGGGACCTTGTTGGGCCCGCCCCTTTCACGGTTATCGCTTCTCGGCCTTTTGGCTAAGATCAAGTGTCTTGCCCTAAGGTATTCGGGTACCCCTCTCCTCGGCCTTGTGGGATCGCCCAGGTTTATTGCCTGGGCTTCACCCACCTGCTGCTATTGGGGAGAGGGCTTAGTCCCAGGATAACGGGAAGGTGATCATCGGAGGACGGGTCTGCCGGAGAGGATGGCTAATGCGCCGAACGCTCCTAATACAGTACGGCTGTTTATCGAGGAGGAAAAGAGGAGTGCCTACGGGATTTTGCATGTCCAGCAGAAGGTCGTGGAAGGAGTGCTGAGGATGCCGCATGCTTCCATCTTCTGTGTCCAGGTCTTTCCCAGCCAAGGATTCTTTGACGTGACCTTCTACAACCTGGATGATCTCCGTACCTGTCTCTACCGGAGTAAGGAGAATGCTTCTCACCCTGACCTACAAGGGATCCGATTCATTTCCTGCGAGGCTCGGCCTAAGAAAGTTCCAGTGGTAGTGCATATGTACAACCCTTTTGTGCGGGATGAGGAGATCCAGACCTTTCTAAGAAGGTATTGTGTGTCTGTTTCTGGTGCGGAGAGGAAAAATAACATCCTGGGGACTTTCACAGGCATGAGACGTTTTTGGGTGGAGTTTAGGCCTGCCCCCGAGGGTGGTGCTGAAGGTTTTTGTCACCCCCCGCAGAACTTTGCGATAGGGAACAACAGGGGGTTTCTGCACTACCCGGGGATGCCAAGTTTTTGCCGGGACTGTTTTTGCTTTGGTCATACCAGAGAGAACTGTACAACCGGGCAGGTTTGCAGGAACTGCCACAAGCCTGATCACCGCACTGCAGACTGTCCCGAGAAACGCAAGTGTCATTTCTGTGGTTCTTCGGATCACCTGGCTAGGAGTTGCCCCACTTACCAGTCCGGGGCACCCCGATCATATGCAATGGCTCTTCGAGGTGGGACAGTTCCTGAGGACTCCAATGCTGCCAGGGCAGGCGATGCAGAGGTTAGCGTGCTGACCAGTGAAGCAGAGTCTGCCCCTGTTTTTCCTTCCATTTCTAGGTCTGTTCCGGATGCTTTGGTGGCAGAGGGGGAGAAGGCGGAGTCTGTTTCGGGGGCATCTGTTTCGGAGGCCTCTGATCCCCCAGAGGAGATGACTGTGGACAAAGAATCCTTGAAGAGAAAGATGCCGGTGGAAGAATCGGAGGATGACTGTCCGACTCCTCAGAGTCAAAGGATTGAGGACTTTCCTAGCCCGGGAAGGGAGGAGGCAGGTGGAGGGTCGTCATGTCAGATTGATTCTGACTCCTCTTTATCCTCCCTGGGCACAGGTTATTTGGAGGAATGTTCAGTCAAAAAATTGACAAAGACTCTTAAGTTTAAGGAAGGGGAGGCAAAAAATAAGGGTAGAGGTCGGGGAAAGGCTAGGCCTCCTTTTGATAATGCTTGATTTTGTATTTCCTTTTTTTCCTTCAAATGTTTGAATGAGTTTAACAATTGGTTCTCTAAATGTCCGCAGTATTAGATCTTTAGAAAGGAGATCCGCCATTTTTGATTTACTTTCTAGATATTCTTTTGATGTTCTAGGTCTCCAGGAGTGCTGCTTGGATGGGGAGCCAAATATCTCCTGGCCTTATGGGCAATCGGTATGGTCTGGTTCAATGGAACGTAATTCGGGGGTGGGGATTTTGTTCAAAAGTAATGAGTTTGTTGTTAAAAAAGTTGTCCATATTGTTCCGGGTAGGGTATTATTAGTGCATTTTATTTTCAGGGGTTTCACATATAAAGTAATTAATGTTTATGCTCCAACTGGGAGGAAGGAAAGAGGGGAGGTGTTTGAGAAATTATATTTCTTTTTGAGTGGGAGGGATGATGTGTTCCTTATAGGGGATTTCAATTGTATAATAACAGAGGGGGATAGGAGTAGTACTACGGTGGGTGGTGGGTCTGGTTTAGACAGTACTAGTAAGCAGCTTAAAGAGATTGTAAATTTATTTGGGTTAAAGGATTCCTTTGTTGCCCATAATGATGGTACTATCGGTTATACATATTTTTCTAACAATACAAGTTCGCGTATTGATTTCATTTTTGTCTCAAAACTAATGTCTGTTTCTAATTTCAGACGGAGGAGGTTACCGTTCACGGATCATGCCTGGATTGAGTGTGTGGTAAAAGGTGGTGGTCTAAGTGAGTATGGAAAGGGTGTTTGGAAGTTGAATGTGTCTTTATTGGATAATGAATGTGTATTACAAGAATATAGGGAGCGTTTTGATGGATGGGTGTTGAGGAAGGATGCATTTTATAGTGTGGTTGAGTGGTGGGAGTGGGTGAAGTTAGAGACTAAAAGGTTTTTTATTAAAAAAGGGTGTGAGAAAGGGAGGAAAGATAGAGAAGAGTATGAGAGATGGCAAAGAAGGTTAGAGTATTTGTATGAATTGAGGCGTTTGGGGATGAGTGTTGAGAAGGAGATTGAGGAAGCTCGTGGAAGTGTGAATGAGTGTCTGGAGAGGAATGGAAGGAAGATTATTGCACAGGCTAGGGTTGAAGTGAAAGAGAAGGATGAGAAATGTAGCAAATTTTTCTTTAAAAAGGCATTCAGTAAAAAAACTGAGATGATGAGTGTTTTTACGAATGATGGGGTAGAGGTCTTTGGTAAGGATGAGGTGTTAGAGGAAGTGTGGAAGTTTTATTCTGATTTATTCACGGAGAAGGAGCGGGACGTGACTCTAGAGGAGGAATGTTTGGGATATGTGGATAAGCGTTTGGATGAAATTGATGGGTTCTTTATGGAAGAGGATGTGAGGAAGAGTGAGGTGGAGGATGCTGTGAATGGGATGAAGAAAGGAAAGGTGGCAGGGAGTGATGGTTTGCCTGTGGAATTTTATCTTGTGTTTTGGGATATGTTAGGGGATTATGTATGGGAGGTGTGTAAGGAAGTACTTAGGAGAGGGAAGTTATCTAAAAGTATGAGTGAGAGTGTGACTGTGTTATTGTTTAAAAAAGGGGATAAGAGGGATCTTAAAAATTGGAGGCCTATAGCGCTCTTGAATTGTGATTACAAAATTATTGCTAAAGTTATTGCGAATAGGTTAAAGGATGTGATTGATTGTATGGTAGGTGAGGAGCAAATGTGTACAGTGCCTGATCGTAGGATTTCTGAATGTCTGTTAGGTCTGAGGGATGTATTGTGGGACTGTAAAACTAGGAAGCAAGGTGTGGCTGTTGTTACGGTGGATTTTGAAAAAGCGTATGATAGGGTGGTGCATGATTTATTGTTTAGGGTTTTGAGGAGGATGAATGTGCCGGACAGAATGGTGAAGTGGATTGAATGTTTGTATAGGGACATTTATAGTAAGATTCAGGTCAATGGTTTTCTGAGTAGGGAAGTGAGTATAAAATCTGGAGTGCGGCAGGGGTGTCCCCTGTCGCCAATTCTTTTTATTTGTATGATTGAGCCTTTGTTGGGGATGATTAGGAGAGATAAGGTGATGCGGGGTATAGAAATACCTGGTAGTCATGGGAAGGATATGCGAGTGATTGGTTACATGGATGATGTTACTGTTGTATGTAAGTCAATGGCAGGGGTAAGGCGTGCTAAGTTATTGATTGAGTGTTTCTGTTTAATGAGTGGGTTTAAGCTTAATGTTGGGAAGAGTGGTTGTAAATTTTTTGAGGGGTGGGGAGAGAGTGGGTTGTGCGAGTGGCCTGTGAGAGAGGGGGGTGTGGAAGTGCTTGGGGTGGTGTTTGATAATGATTTGTATGGGAAAGAAAGTTGGGAGAGGGTTTTGGGGAGGGTGGGGAATAAAATAAACTTCTGGTCTTTAAGGACTTTATCGATTGAGGGAAGGATTCTGGTTATTAAAGCTGTTATAATTCCTATTTTGCTTTATGTTAATTATGTGTTTCCTCCACCGGATAGGTGTCTGGCAAGAATTATCAGGCAGATCTTTGTTTTCTTATGGAATTCAAGGATGGAGAAATTGAGTCGTGGGAAGGTGGTGAAAAGCAGAATGCATGGTGGGAAAGGAATGATGAATGTGGAAGTGTTCCTGGCTGTGAAGTATGTCAGTTTTTGTCTCGCTGTAAGTAAGAAGGAATGTGTGTTTGGGTGCATGGTAAGGTATTTGGCTGGTAATGTGTTGTTGAAATATAAGCTAATGGAAAGGGACTTAAGGGTACCTGTAAGTTTTGAGGTTCCTTGGTTCTATCAGAGAATAGGGCGGTGTGTCAGGAAAAATAATCTGGAATGTGTGACTGAATGGAATGATAGTAAGAAGGTGATGAAAGTGTTGGAGCAGAGAGAAACAGTGGAATGTGTGGGAGGTCTGTCTGAGAAGGATTGTAAGGTAGTGTGGAAAAATGTCAGTCACAAGGAACTGACAAATAAACAAAAGGACTTGTCTTGGATGTTAGCTCATGGGTGTCTGCCAACAAGGGAATTTCAGAGGAGAAGGAGATTGGTAGACAGTGAAGTGTGTCCCAGGGATGGTTGCGGTGGATGTGAGAATTATGTACATGTGTTTTGGGAGTGTGGTTATGCGAAGTCTGTGTGGAGAAAAATGTCTGGTCTAATTAAAAATCTTACTGGAATTGAAATCTTATCCTTTAATATGATGATGTTTGGTTTGTGTGCAGTGGAGAGAGAGAAGGCAAGAGTGTTATGGTTCATAGTAAATTGTGTAAAAGAGGTTCTGTGGGATGTAAGGAATATTAGGATTTTCAATCAAACTGAAGTAAGTGTGAAGGAGTGTCTGGGCATGATCCGTGGTAAAATTTACCTTTACGTATTATGTGATAGGAAAAACTATGGTTCTGATGATGCAGAGGGGATCTGGAAACACAAAAAATGGAAGTACTGGTTATGATTGTATTCTTATTTGTCTTTCTTTTTCTTTTCTTACAGATTATATCCTGATATGAAGGGACAGTTGGAGGGACAGAATCCGCTGCAATTTATTTTTTCTGAGGGAAAGTCATGAAGGGAAAGCTTTTTGTTATATGTACATGTAAAGACATGATTCCTGTATATATTGTATATGTCAAATATGTGTTATTCATGTGTTTTCAGATGAATATGTAATTTTTTGAATGATTTACTTGGTTATGTATTGTATATTTCCTTTTCAATAAAAAAAAAAAAAAAATCTGTTCTTATCAGTTTAATATCTGATACGTCCCCTATCTGGGGACCATATATTAAATGGATTTTTGAGAACGGGGGCCGATTTCGAAGCTTGCTTCCGTCGCCCTATGCATTGACCCGATATGGCAGTATCTTCGGGTACAGTGCACCACCCCCTTACAGGGTTAAAAAGAAAGATTCCTACTTTCATTGCTACCTGCTTGCTGGCTAGCCAGCTAGCCAGCCCTGTGGGCCTTGCTGCTGCTGCAGCCAAAAAACAAAAGGTGGTGCTGCTGCTGCTTCTGCTGCTTCTGCTTGTGTCTGGCCCCTGTTGGAGCGTCCAGGCACAGGACTTCTGCTGCTGCTGACTAAATGGCCTCCTTAATTGGATCATTTGAGTAGCCAGCACACCTGTGCAGGTAGGGCATGACATGATAGGCAGCTGCCTTGATAGCGGGTGGGTGCTGAATGTTCCTAATTGACAAAATAAGATTAATGCTTATGAAGAAATATAAAATCTCATCCCTTCCCCAATATCGCGCCACACCCCTACCCCTTCATTCCCTGGTTGAACGTGATGGACATATGTCTTTTTTCGACCGTACTAACTATGTAACTATGTAACATAACATGGGGGGGGGGGGGGGGTCTCCTGGCTGTTCACACAGGTGTGTCATTGCTGTACATTGACCATGCATTGCTTCTGTGGTATTGCAAAGGCAAAGACAAACGCTTCCAGCCATCCATTGCACTAATGGATTGGTCATCAGCTGGCTGTCTATGTCCCGCATCAATATAGACCAAAGTACAGAGGGTTAGGCTATGCTATTGTGCACCTACCTGATGCATCAGAAGGTGCGAGGCCCTTGCTAAATTCTGTGCACAGACTTTGAGATCTATGCTTTAGACTGTATCTAAACCTGCTCCAACATGGACTGACATTCTGGCCTACTTTCAGCCGATGCGACTTGTCTGTCGCTGAACAGTCGCTTTTTATGTATTCAGCACCTATGTATAATGTTGTAAAAATGCTCTAGAAGCTAAAGTCGCAGAAATGTCACACATATTTGGCCTGCAACTTTCTGTGCGACAAATTCAGACAGGAAAAATCAGTATAAATCCTTAGAAAATTATCCCCCAGTGTCTCCATCTGCTGGCGGTATTGAATAAGCATTGCTGCACTGATGGGGTATGCATTAGACGAAAAAAAAGAAGAAAAAGAAGAATAATACGCCCAGAAAAGAGGCGAAAAGGAGAAAAACGTAAAAAAACGTGAAAAAAAAGTAAGAGGAAGAGAAGGGAAAAAAAGGTGGAAATGGGTTTAAAAGTGATTTCGGCGGAGAAATATATATATATATATATATATATATATATATATATATATATATACATGCGCACACACACACATAGATATAAACGTATTCTCCGTTGAGATATTGCAGCCGCTGCTGTGTCCAGGCCCAGGAGCCTTAGCACTGTGCTGTGATGTCACTCAATACCACTGACATCACTAGGTGTAAACAACATCTCTCCTTTGCTGTGTATGTGACTATGGAGCTGTTTGGTGATGTCGTCTATTACGGCCTTCATAGAAGCAACAGGAGATTGTTGCATCCATCTTGAACCCTCAGAACTACAGTGCTATGATGTCACTCACTTCCACAGGCCTTGCAGAGTGTAAACAACAACAACCCAGCTTTGTTGTGTATGTAACCAAAGGGATTTGTGATGTCACCTAGAACCTTCACAGCAGCGACAGCTTTATGAGGAGCATCAGCACTGCTCTGCCTGAGCAGAACCATCACCGCCATAGGTTGTCAAATAACCCGGATTTAACCCACACAGGTAAGTCCAATGGGGTGCAGGCATGTCCTCTATGCTTACAGCTTCCCGTGGGTGTTGGTTTGATACCGTTTGGGGACAGCCAAGGAGGCATCTGCAGGCAACAAAGGTAGGTGTGTGCTTGTGTGTGTGTTTCCTATGCAGATCCTAAGCCCAGTGTCACATGCAAGTAGGAGGAGTAAGAAGGGTTCCTGGCAAATCCGGGTTATGGATTGCATTTAAAAAGGCCCCGTGGGAGTGCAATGGGCCCCTGTCTTGCTGCTTAGCAATAATGGTATGGGTTTAGGTTCTGCTGTGTGTACTGGTGGTTGACTGCCCCCCAGCCCAGAGTGTGCATGGAAAATTGTCTGGCAGCCTCCCTGACAGCAAGCAGTGATAGTGCCCATGAAGGGGACCTTGTTGGGCCCGCCCCTTTCACGGTTATCGCTTCTCGGCCTTTTGGCTAAGATCAAGTGTAGTATCTGTTCTTATCAGTTTAATATCTGATACGTCCCCTATCTGGGGACCATATATTAAATGGATTTTTGAGAACGGGGGCCGATTTCGAAGCTTGCTTCCGTCGCCCTATGCATTGACCCGATATGGCAGTATCTTCGGGTACAGTGCACCACCCCCTTACAGGGTTAAAAAGAAAGATTCCTACTTTCATTGCTACCTGCTTGCTGGCTAGCCAGCTAGCCAGCCCTGTGGGCCTTGCTGCTGCTGCAGCCAAAAAACAAAAGGTGGTGCTGCTGCTGCTTCTGCTGCTTCTGCTTGTGTCTGGCCCCTGTTGGAGCGTCCAGGCACAGGACTTCTGCTGCTGCTGACTAAATGGCCTCCTTAATTGGATCATTTGAGTAGCCAGCACACCTGTGCAGGTAGGGCATGACATGATAGGCAGCTGCCTTGATAGCGGGTGGGTGCTGAATGTTCCTAATTGACAAAATAAGATTAATGCTTATGAAGAAATATAAAATCTCATCCCTTCCCCAATATCGCGCCACACCCCTACCCCTTAATTCCCTGGTTGAACGTGATGGACATATGTCTTTTTTCGACCGTACTAACTATGTAACTATGTAACATAACATGGGGGGGGGGGGTCTCCTGGCTGTTCACACAGGTGTGTCATTGCTGTACATTGACCATGCATTGCTTCTGTGGTATTGCAAAGGCAAAGACAAATGCTTCCAGCCATCCATTGCACTAATGGATTGGTCATCAGCTGGCTGTCTATGTCCCGCATCAATATAGACCAAAGTACAGAGGGTTAGGCTATGCTATTGTGCACCTACCTGATGCATCAGAAGGTGCGAGGCCCTTGCTAAATTCTGTGCACAGACTTTGAGATCTATGCTTTAGACTGTATCTAAACCTGCTCCAACATGGACTGACATTCTGGCCTACTTTCAGCCGATGCGACTTGTCTGTCGCTGAACAGTCGCTTTTTATGTATTCAGCACCTATGTATAATGTTGTAAAAATGCTCTAGAAGCTAAAGTCGCAGAAATGTCACACATATTTGGCCTGCAACTTTCTGTGCGACAAATTCAGACAGGAAAAATCAGTATAAATCCTTAGAAAATTATCCCCCAGTGTCTCCATCTGCTGGCGGTATTGAATAAGCATTGCTGCACTGATGGGGTATGCATTAGACGAAAAAAAAGAAGAAAAAGAAGAATAATACGCCCAGAAAAGAGGCGAAAAGGAGAAAAACGTAAAAAAACGTGAAAAAAAAGTAAGAGGAAGAGAAGGGAAAAAAAGGTGGAAATGGGTTTAAAAGTGATTTCGGCGGAGAAATATATATATATATATATATATATATATATATATATATATATATATATATATATATATACATGCGCACACACACACATAGATATAAACGTATTCTCCGTTGAGATATTGCAGCCGCTGCTGTGTCCAGGCCCAGGAGCCTTAGCACTGTGCTGTGATGTCACTCAATACCACTGACATCACTAGGTGTAAACAACATCTCTCCTTTGCTGTGTATGTGACTATGGAGCTGTTTGGTGATGTCGTCTATTACGGCCTTCATAGAAGCAACAGGAGATTGTTGCATCCATCTTGAACCCTCAGAACTACAGTGCTATGATGTCACTCACTTCCACAGGCCTTGCAGAGTGTAAACAACAACAACCCAGCTTTGTTGTGTATGTAACCAAAGGGATTTGTGATGTCACCTAGAACCTTCACAGCAGCGACAGCTTTATGAGGAGCATCAGCACTGCTCTGCCTGAGCAGAACCATCACCGCCATAGGTTGTCAAATAACCCGGATTTAACCCACACAGGTAAGTCCAATGGGGTGCAGGCATGTCCTCTATGCTTACAGCTTCCCGTGGGTGTTGGTTTGATACCGTTTGGGGACAGCCAAGGAGGCATCTGCAGGCAACAAAGGTAGGTGTGTGCTTGTGTGTGTGTTTCCTATGCAGATCCTAAGCCCAGTGTCACATGCAAGTAGGAGGAGTAAGAAGGGTTCCTGGCAAATCCGGGTTATGGATTGCATTTAAAAAGGCCCCGTGGGAGTGCAATGGGCCCCTGTCTTGCTGCTTAGCAATAATGGTATGGGTTTAGGTTCTGCTGTGTGTACTGGTGGTTGACTGCCCCCCAGCCCAGAGTGTGCATGGAAAATTGTCTGGCAGCCTCCCTGACAGCAAGCAGTGATAGTGCCCATGAAGGGGACCTTGTTGGGCCCGCCCCTTTCACGGTTATCGCTTCTCGGCCTTTTGGCTCCGATCAAGTGTAAACTTGGTCTGGGTCAGGGGTGCGGGTGTTCTGCTGAGCAGGAATCCGGAGTGGTGATCTTACTGTGGAATCGACAGACAAGAGAAGAACAATGGCTGGAAAGGAATACCTCCCTGCGATTGAGAAGACTGTACGTTTTGTGGTGGAAACTTCTGACCGGGGTAAGAATCGGATTGAGTACATTGGACATGAACTTGTGGAGAAATTGGGTGGTTTTGGCATGGATAGTTTGTTCTGTGTGCAAGAGAATAGGAAGCAAGGAATATATGATGTGTCCTTCATCTATGAAGCTGATTGCCAGAACTTCTATGAATGTTTGAAAAGAAATGCCAATAACCCTGTCTTGGAAAATGTAAAGTTTTTTCCTCTGTTTGAGATGGGAGTGAAGACTCTGTTTGTACATATGTACAATCCGTTCTTAGACCCGGATATGATTAAGAACTTTCTAAGTATCTACTGTGAAAGTGTCCAAGGGGGAGTGAAGCAAACTAGTAGTTTGGGTGTGTTTAACGGCACATGGAAGTTCTTTGTAAAACTGAAGCTGGATCCTGGGAGCATTGGTGGAGTGAAACACCCACCGGCCAATTTTTCAATCGCTGGAAACCGGGGTTATGTCTATTATTATGGCCAGCCATTGTTTTGCCGTGATTGTTTGCTGTTTGGACATGTTAAAGAGGCTTGTCCAGGTAATAAGAAGTGCCGAAATTGTAAAATGCCAGGGCATGAAGCGGGAGCTTGTCCACAGCCCAGAACTTGTGATCTTTGTGGCCTTGTTGGACATGTGTATAGAAATTGTCCGGAGGTGGCTAAGAGGGAGAAGGAGAAAGAGGCCAGAAAAGATTTGGCAATTAAAAAAAGGGAAAAGGCAAAGGCAGACATGGCAGAAAAGAGTGTGATTGCTATTATTGAGAAAGCAACGGTGGTGGAAGAGAAGGTGCAGGAGGAGATTGAAGAGGAGATGGAGGAGGAG
>NW_026608905.1:0-48480 GCF_029499605.1 Hyla sarda | reverse complement strand
ATCTATTATTATATCACTATACTCCTCCTCCTCCATCTATTATTATATCACTATACTGCCCCTCCATCTATTATTATATCACTATACTCCTCCTCCATCTATTATTATATCACTATACTGCTCCTCCATCTATTATTATATCACTATACTGCTCCTCCATCTATTATTATATCACTATACTCCTCCTCCATCTATTATTATATCACTATACTGCTCCTGCATCTATTATTATATCACTATACTGCTCCTCCTCCATCTATTATTATATCACTATACTGCTCCTCCATCTATTATTATATCACTATACTGCTCCTCCTCCATCTATTATTATATCACTATACTCCTCCTCCATCTATTATTATATCACTATACTGCTCCTCCTCCATCTATTATTATATCACTATACTGCTCCTCCATCTATTATTATATCACTATACTCCTCCTCCATCTATTATTATATCACTATACTCCTCCTCCATCTATTATTATATCACTATACTGCTCCTCCATCTATTATTATATCACTATACTGCTCCTCCTCCATCTATTATTATATCACTATACTGCTCCTCCATCTATTATTATATCACTATACTGCTCCTCCATCTATTATTATATCACTATACTCCTCCTCCATCTATTATTATATCACTATACTCCTCCTCCATCTATTATTATATCACTATACTCCTCCTCCATCTATTATTATATCACTATACTCCTCCTCCATCTATTATTATATCACTATACTCCTCCTCCATCTATTATTATATCACTATACTCCTCCTCCATCTATTATTATATCACTATACTCCTCCTCCATCTATTATTATATCACTATACTGCTCCTCCATCTATTATTATATCACTATACTCCTCCTCCATCTATTATTATATCACTATACTCCTCCTCCATCTATTATTATATCACTATACTGCTCCTCCATCTATTATTATATCACTATACTCCTCCTCCATCTATTATTATATCACTATACTCCTCCTCCATCTATTATTATATCACTATACTCCTCCTCCATCTATTATTATATCACTATACTCCTCCTCCATCTATTATTATATCACTATACTGCTCCTCCATCTATTATTATATCACTATACTGCCCCTCCCCCATCTATTATTATATCACTATACTGCCCCTCCCCCATCTATTATTATATCACTATACTGCTCCTCCATCTATTATTATATCACTATACTGCTCCTCCTCCATCTATTATTATATCACTATACTGCTCCTCCTCCATCTATTATTATATCACTATACTGCTCCTCCATCTATTATTATATCACTATACTGCTCCTCCTCCATCTATTATTATATCACTATACTGCTCCTCCTCCATCTATTATTATATCACTATACTCCTCCTCCATCTATTATTATATCACTATACTGCTCCTCCTCCATCTATTATTATATCACTATACTGCTCCTCCATCTATTATTATATCACTATACTGCTCCTCCATCTATTATTATATCACTATACTCCTCCTCCATCTATTATTATATCACTATACTGCTCCTCCTCCATCTATTATTATATCACTATACTGCTCCTCCATCTATTATTATATCACTATACTGCTCCTCCATCTATTATTATATCACTATACTCCTCCTCCATCTATTATTATATCACTATACTGCTCCTCCTCCATCTATTATTATATCACTATACTCCTCCTCCATCTATTATTATATCACTATACTGCTCCTCCATCTATTATTATATCACTATACTGCTCCTCCATCTATTATTATATCACTATACTCCTCCTCCATCTATTATTATATCACTATACTCCTCCTCCATCTATTATTATATCACTATACTCCTCCTCCATCTATTATTATATCACTATACTCCTCCTCCATCTATTATTATATCACTATACTCCTCCTCCATCTATTATTATATCACTATACTCCTCCTCCATCTATTATTATATCACTATACTGCTCCTCCATCTATTATTATATCACTATACTGCTCCTCCATCTATTATTATATCACTATACTCCTCCTCCATCTATTATTATATCACTATACTCCTCCTCCATCTATTATTATATCACTATACTCCTCCTCCATCTATTATTATATCACTATACTCCTCCTCCATCTATTATTATATCACTATACTCCTCCTCCTCCATCTATTATTATATCACTATACTGCTCCTCCATCTATTATTATATCACTATACTGCTCCTCCTCCATCTATTATTATATCACTATACTCCTCCTCCATCTATTATTATATCACTATACTGCCCCTCCTCCATCTACTGTATTACAACAGGTTGGCGGTTGTGGCCCTTTCAGGCTATGTTCACACTGCCACCTCCGGTGGTGCAATCTGATGGGTTTCGGGGCGCCAGTGGGATCGGTCATGTGACACTGAACGTGTTGTTGTTTCCATTATAAGCAAAGTGTAAGAACGTGTGAGCGGAGAATTCTGTGTCTAGGATGGACGGCATCAAAGATCATTGTGGTTCACTATAGATCACTGTGGATCACTATAGATCACTGGACTTCACGCTATGGAGCTCAAGATGTAGCAAAACTACAACTCCCAACATGCCTGGACAGCTATTGGCTACATGGGCTTGCTGGGAGGAGATGTTTTGCAACATCTGAACGTCCACAGTTTGGAGACCAATGCTATAGATCACTATGATGTCTCTTCAGGTCTGTAGATCACTATAGATCACTATGATGTCTCTTAAGGTCTGTAGATCACTATGATGCTGTCTCTTCGGGTCTGTAGATCACTATAGATCACTATGTTGTCTCTTCAGGTCTGTAGATCACTATAGATCACTATGATGTCTCTTCATGTCTGTAGATCACTATAGATCACTATGATGTCTCTTCAGGTCTGTAAATCACTATAGATCACTATGATGTCTCTTCAGGTCTGTAGATCACTATAGATCACTATGATGTCTCTTCAGGTCTGTAGATCACTATAGATCACTATGATGTCTCTTCAGGTCTGTAGATCACTATAGATCACTATGATGTCTCTTCAGGTCTGTAGATCACTATAGATCACTATGATGTCTCTTAAGGTCTGTAGATCACTATAGATCACTATGATGCTGTCTCTTCAGGTCTGTAGATCACTATAGATCACTATGATGTCTCTTCAGGTCTGTAGATCACTATAGATCACTATGATGTTTCTTCAGGTCTGTAGATCACTATAGATCACTATGATGCAGTCTCTTCAGGTCTGTAGATCACTATAGATCACTATTATGTCTCTTCAGGTCTGTAGATCACTATGATGCTGTCTCTTCGGGTCTGTAGATCACTATAGATCACTATGTTGTCTCTTCAGGTCTGTAGATCACTATAGATCACTATGATGTCTCTTCAGGTCTGTAGATCACTATAGATCACTATGATGTCTCTTCAGGTCTGTAGATCACTATAGATCACTATGATGTCTCTTCAGGTCTGTAGATCACTATAGATCACTATGATGTCTCTTCAGGTCTGTAGATCACTATAGATCACTATGATGTCTCTTCAGGTCTGTAGATCACTATAGATCACTATGATGTCTCTTCAGGTCTGTAGATCACTATAGATCACTATGATGTTTATTCAGGTCTGTAGATCACTATAGATCACTATGATGCTGTCTCTTCAGGTCTGTAGATCACTATAGATGACTATGATGTCTCTTCAGGTCTGTAGATCACTATAGATCACTATGATGCTGTCTCTTCAGGTCTGTAGATCACTATAGATCACTATGATGTCTCTTCAGGTCTGTAGATCACTATAGATCACTATGATGTCTCTTCAGGTCTGTAGATCACTATGATGCTTTTTCTTCGGGTCTGTAGATCACTATAGATCACTATGTTGTCTCTTCAGGTCTGTAGATCACTATAGATCACTATGATGTCTCTTCAGGTCTGTAGATCACTATAGATCACTATGATGCTGTCTCTTCAGGTCTGTAGATCACTATAGATCACTATGATGCTGTCTCTTCAGGTCTGTAGATCACTATGATGTCTCTTCAGGTCTGTAGATCACTATAGATCACTATGATGTCTCTTCAGGTCTGTAGATCACTATAGATCACTATGATGTTTCTTCAGGTCTGTAGATCACTATAGATCACTATGATGCAGTCTCTTCAGGTCTGTAGATCACTATAGATCACTATGATGTCTCTTCAGGTCTGTAGATCACTATGATGCTGTCTCTTCGGGTCTGTAGATCACTATAGATCACTATGTTGTCTCTTCAGGTCTGTAGATCACTATAGATCACTATGATGTCTCTTCATGTCTGTAGATCACTATAGATCACTATGATGTCTCTTCAGGTCTGTAAATCACTATAGATCACTATGATGTCTCTTCAGGTCTGTAGATCACTATAGATCACTATGATGTCTCTTCAGGTCTGTAGATCACTATGATGTCTCTTCAGGTCTGTAGATCACTATAGATCACTATGATGTCTCTTAAGGTCTGTAGATCACTATAGATCACTATGATGTTTCTTCAGGTCTGTAGATCACTATAGATCACTATGATGTTTCTTCAGGTCTGTAGATCACTATAGATCACTATGATGCTGTCTCTTCAGGTCTGTAGATCACTATAGATCACTATGATGTCTCTTCAGGTCTGTAGATCACTATAGATCACTATGATGTCTCTTCAGGTCTGTAGATCACTATAGATCACTATGATGTTTCTTCAGGTCTGTAGATCACTATAGATCACTATGATGCAGTCTCTTCAGGTCTGTAGATCACTATGATGCTGTCTCTTCGGGTCTGTAGATCACTATAGATCACTATGTTGTCTCTTCAGGTCTGTAGATCACTATAGATCACTATGATGTCTCTTCAGGTCTGTAGATCACTATAGATCACTATGATGTCTCTTCAGGTCTGTAGATCACTATAGATCACTATGATGTCTCTTCAGGTCTGTAGATCACTATAGATCACTATGATGTTTCTTCAGGTCTGTAGATCACTATAGATCACTATGATGCTGTCTCTTCAGGTCTGTAGATCACTATAGATCACTATGATGTTTCTTCAGGTCTGTAGATCACTATAGATCACTATGATGCTGTCTCTTCAGGTCTGTAGATCACTATAGATGACTATGATGTCTCTTCAGGTCTGTAGATCACTATAGATCACTATGATGCTGTCTCTTCAGGTCTGTAGATCACTATGATGTCTCTTCAGGTCTGTAGATCACTATAGATCACTATGATGTTTCTTCAGGTCTGTAGATCACTATAGATCACTATGATGCTGTCTCTTCAGGTCTGTAGATCACTATAGATGACTATGATGTCTCTTCAGGTCTGTAGATCACTATAGATCACTATGATGCTGTCTCTTCAGGTCTGTAGATCACTATAGATCACTATGATGTCTCTTCAGGTCTGTAGATCACTATAGATCACTATGATGTCTCTTCAGGTCTGTAGATCACTATGATGCTTTTTCTTCGGGTCTGTAGATCACTATAGATCACTATGTTGTCTCTTCAGGTGTATAGATCACTATAGATCACTATGATGTCTCTTCAGGTCTGTAGATCACTATAGATCACTATGATGCTGTCTCTTCAGGTCTGTAGATCACTATGGATCACTATGATGCTGTCTCTTCAGGTCTGTAGATCACTATGATGTCTCTTCAGGTCTGTAGATCACTATAGATCACTATGATGTCTCTTCAGGTCTGTAGATCACTATAGATCACTATGATGTCTCTTCAGGTCTGTAGATCACTATAGATCACTATGATGTCTCTTCAGGTCTGTAGATCACTATAGATCACTATGATGTCTCTTCAGGTCTGTAGATCACTATAGATCACTATGATGCTGTCTCTTCAGGTCTGTAGATCACTATAGATGACTATGATGTCTCTTCAGGTCTGTAGATCACTATAGCTCACTATGATGCTGTCTCTTCAGGTCTGTAGATCACTATAATGATTCTTCAGGTCTGTAGATCACTATAGATCACTATGATGCTGTCTCTTCAGGTCTGTAGATCACTATAGATCACTGATGCTGTCTCTTCAGGTCTGTAGATCACTATAGATCACTATGTTGTCTCTTCAGGTCTGTAGATCACTATAGATCACTATGATGCTGTCTCTTCAGGTCTGTAGATCACTATAATGATTCTTCAGGTCTGTAGATCACTATAGATCACTATGATGTTTCTTCAGGTCTGTAGATCACTATAGATCACTATGATGTTTCTTCAGGTCTGTAGATCACTATAGATCACTATGATGCTGTCTCTTCAGGTCTGTAGATCACTATAGATCACTATGATGTCTCTTCAGGTCTGTAGATCACTATAGATCACTATGATGTCTCTTCAGGTCTGTAGATCACTATAGATCACTATGATGTTTCTTCAGGTCTGTAGATCACTATAGATCACTATGATGCAGTCTCTTCAGGTCTGTAGATCACTATGATGCTGTCTCTTCGGGTCTGTAGATCACTATAGATCACTATGTTGTCTCTTCAGGTCTGTAGATCACTATAGATCACTATGATGTCTCTTCAGGTCTGTAGATCACTATAGATCACTATGATGTCTCTTCAGGTCTGTAGATCACTATAGATCACTATGATGTTTCTTCAGGTCTGTAGATCACTATAGATCACTATGATGCTGTCTCTTCAGGTCTGTAGATCACTATAGATCACTATGATGTTTCTTCAGGTCTGTAGATCACTATAGATCACTATGATGCTGTCTCTTCAGGTCTGTAGATCACTATAGATGACTATGATGTCTCTTCAGGTCTGTAGATCACTATAGATCACTATGATGCTGTCTCTTCAGGTCTGTAGATCACTATGATGTCTCTTCAGGTCTGTAGATCACTATAGATCACTATGATGTTTCTTCAGGTCTGTAGATCACTATAGATCACTATGATGCTGTCTCTTCAGGTCTGTAGATCACTATAGATGACTATGATGTCTCTTCAGGTCTGTAGATCACTATAGATCACTATGATGCTGTCTCTTCAGGTCTGTAGATCACTATAGATCACTATGATGTCTCTTCAGGTCTGTAGATCACTATAGATCACTATGATGTCTCTTCAGGTCTGTAGATCACTATGATGCTTTTTCTTCGGGTCTGTAGATCACTATAGATCACTATGTTGTCTCTTCAGGTGTATAGATCACTATAGATCACTATGATGTCTCTTCAGGTCTGTAGATCACTATAGATCACTATGATGCTGTCTCTTCAGGTCTGTAGATCACTATGGATCACTATGATGCTGTCTCTTCAGGTCTGTAGATCACTATGATGTCTCTTCAGGTCTGTAGATCACTATAGATCACTATGATGTCTCTTCAGGTCTGTAGATCACTATAGATCACTATGATGTCTCTTCAGGTCTGTAGATCACTATAGATCACTATGATGTCTCTTCAGGTCTGTAGATCACTATAGATCACTATGATGTCTCTTCAGGTCTGTAGATCACTATAGATCACTATGATGCTGTCTCTTCAGGTCTGTAGATCACTATAGATGACTATGATGTCTCTTCAGGTCTGTAGATCACTATAGCTCACTATGATGCTGTCTCTTCAGGTCTGTAGATCACTATAATGATTCTTCAGGTCTGTAGATCACTATAGATCACTATGATGCTGTCTCTTCAGGTCTGTAGATCACTATAGATCACTGATGCTGTCTCTTCAGGTCTGTAGATCACTATAGATCACTATGTTGTCTCTTCAGGTCTGTAGATCACTATAGATCACTATGATGCTGTCTCTTCAGGTCTGTAGATCACTATAATGATTCTTCAGGTCTGTAGATCACTATAGATCACTATGATGCTGTCTCTTCAGGTCTGTAGATCACTATAATGATTCTTCAGGTCTGTAGATCACTATAGATCACTATGATGCTGTCTCTTCAGGTCTGTAGATCACTATAGATCACTGATGCTGTCTCTTCAGGTCTGTAGATCACTATAGATCACTATGTTGTCTCTTCAGGTCTGTAGATCACTATAGATCACTATGATGCTGTCTCTTCAGGTCTGTAGATCACTATAGATCACTATGATGCTGTCTCTTCAGGTCTGTAGATCACTATAGATCACTATGATGATGTCTCTTCAGGTCTGTAGATCACTATAGATCACTATGATGATGTCTCTTCAGGTCTGTAGATCACTATAGATCACTATGATGCTGTCTCTTCAGGTCTGTAGATCACTATAGATCACTATGATGCTGTCTCTTCAGGTCTGTAGATCACTATAGATCACTATGATGCTGTCTCTTCAGGTCTGTAGATCACTATAGATCACTATGATGCTGTCTCTTCAGGTCTGTAGATCACTATAGATCACTATGATGCTGTCTCTTCAGGTCTGTAGATCACTATAATGATTCTTCAGGTCTGTAGATCACTATTGATCACTATGATGCTGTCTCTTCAGGTCTGTAGATCACTATAGATCACTATGATGTCTCTTCAGGTCTGTAGATCACTATAGATCACTATGATGTCTCTTCAGGTCTGTAGATCACTATAGATCACTATGATGTCTCTTCAGGTCTGCAGATCACTATAGATCACTATGATGTCTCTTCAGGTCTGTAGATCACTATAGATCACTATGATGCTGTCTCTTCAGGTCTGTAGATCACTATGATGTCTCTTCAGGTCTGTAGATCACTATAATGACTCTTCAGGTCTGTAGATCACTATAGATCACTATGATGTCTCTTCAGGTCTGTAGATCACTATGATGCTGTCTCTTCAGGTCTGTAGATCACTATAGATCACTATGTTGTCTCTTCAGGTCTGTAGATCACTATAGATCACTATGATGCTGTCTCTTCAGGTCTGTAGATCACTATAGATCACTATGATGCTGTCTCTTCAGGTCTGTAGATCACTATAGATCACTATGATGCTGTCTCTTCAGGTCTGTAGATCACTATAGATCACTATGATGCTGTCTCTTCAGGTCTGTAGATCACTATAGATCACTATGATGCTGTCTCTTCAGGTCTGTAGATCACTATAGATCACTATGATGCTGTCTCTTCAGGTCTGTAGATCACTATAGATCACTATGATGCTGTCTCTTCAGGTCTGTAGATCACTATAGATCACTATGATGTCTCTTCAGGTCTGTTGATCACTATAGATCACTATGATGTCTCTTCAGGTCTGTAGATCACTATAGATCACTATGATGTCTCTTCAGGTCTGTAGATCACTATTGATCACTATGATGCTGTCTCTTCAGGTCTGTAGATCACTATAGATCACTATGATGCTGTCTCTTCACGCCTGTAGATCACTATAGATCACTATGATGCTGTCTCTTCAGGTCTGTAGATCACTATAATGATTCTTCAGGTCTGTAGATCACTATAGATCACTATAATGATTCTTCAGGTCTGTAGATCACTATTGATCACTATGATGTCTCTTCAGGTCTGTAGATCACTATAGATCACTATGATGTCTCTTCAGGTCTGTAGATCACTATAGATCACTGTGATGCTGCCTCTTCAGGTCTGTAGATCACTATAGATCACTATGATGCTGCCTCTTCAGGTCTGTAGATCACTATAGATCACTATAATGATTCTTCAGGTCTGTAGATCACTATAGATCACTATAGATCACTATGATGTCTCTTCAGGTCTGTAGATCAATATGATGCTGTCTCTTCAGGTCTGTAGATCACTATAGATCACTATGATGCTGTCTCATCAGGTCTGTAGATCACTATGATGCCGTCTCTTCAGGTCTGTAGATCACTATAGATCACTATGATGTCTCTTCAGGTCTGTAGATCACTATAGATCACTATGATGTCTCTTCAGGTCTGTAGATCACTATAGATCACTATGATGTCTCTTCAGGTCTGTAGATCACTATGATGCTGTCTCTTCAGGTCTGTAGATCACTATAGATCACTATGATGCTGTCTCTTCAGGTCTGTAGATCACTATGATGCTGTCTCTTCAGGTCTGTAGATCACTATAGATCACTATGATGTCTCTTCAGGTCTGTAGATCACTATAGATCACTATGATGCTGTCTCTTCAGGTCTGTAGATCATTAGGATGCCGTCTCTTCAGGTCTGTAGATCACTATAGATCACTATGATGTCTCTTCAGGTCTGTAGATCACTATAGATCACTATGATGCTGCCTCTTCAGGTCTGCAGATCACTATAGATCACTATGATGTCTCTTCAGGTCTGTAGATCACTATAGATCACTATGATGTCTCTTCAGGTCTGTAGATCACTATAGATCACTATGATGCTGCCTCTTCAGGTCTGCAGATCACTATAGATCACTATGATGTCTCTTCAGGTCTGTAGATCACTATAGATCACTATGATGTCTCTTCAGGTCTGTAGATCACTATAGATCACTATGATGCTGCCTCTTCAGGTCTGCAGATCACTATAGATCACTATGATGTCTCTTCAGGTCTGTAGATCACTATAGATCACTATGATGTCTCTTCAGGTCTGTAGATCACTATAGATCACTATGATGCTGTCTCTTCAGGTCTGTAGATCATTAGGATGCCGTCTCTTCAGGTCTGTAGATCACTATAGATCACTATGATGTCTCTTCAGGTCTGTAGATCACTATAGATCACTATGATGCTGCCTCTTCAGGTCTGCAGATCACTATAGATCACTATGATGTCTCTTCAGGTCTGTAGATCACTATAGATCACTATGATGTCTCTTCAGGTCTGTAGATCACTATAGATCACTATGATGCTGCCTCTTCAGGTCTGCAGATCACTATAGATCACTATGATGTCTCTTCAGGTCTGCAGATCACTATAGATCACTATGATGTCTCTTCAGGTCTGTAGATCACTATTGATCAGTACAATGCTGTCTCTTCAGGTCTGTAGATCAAGCAGGAAAGCAGCATTCCAGAGTAAAACGGTGCACAGGTGCCTACTGTGCCAGGTCCATGTTGGGGACCCCTTTGAACTACAAAAACTAAAATGAACACTGGCACACCAAGTATCAAAAAGAAAAGGGTATTTATTCAAAAAGTGTGAGGCAACGTTTTGGCTGGCTCAGGCTTGAAAATGGCTGGGTGCGCCAGCCGAAACATTGCCTAAAACGTTTTTTGGGAATAAATCCCCTTTTCTATTTGATACTTGGTGTGCCAGTGTTCATGTCTGTAGATCACTATAGATCGCTATGATGCGGACTCCTTAGGTCTGTAGATCACTATAATGATGACTCTTCAGGTCTGTAGATCACTATAGGGACAAACTGGATTTGGTGATGGTCGGGCTCACGGTGACCACCCCTTGTACATCAGCAGCTTGCACCACTGGGGGATCACGTGTAGGTGCCTGTTGGGCCGGCCAAACCTCCTCCTCGTGTTGGTGCCCGTTGGTTAGGCAAAGGCTTCTCGACCACAGGAGTAGGCCTGGGCACATCTGTAGACGACCCTCGACACAGATATCTGGGTTCCATAACAGGTGACTCAGGATACCATTCTTCTTGGACGACCTTCCCCTTGACGCTTGGTGGCAGGAGGCTCCACGGCCCCGATAGAGATCTTCTGAAGATGGTCCGCTAATTCTTGGAACATGTGTGCCGCGGCGACTCTCCGGACCACCGGCATCATCTTGGGACTCTCTGCACGTGTAGTTTGCTGCGCATCCACCATCTTCTTGCTCTCACCAGGAATTTCTGCAAGACTGAAGAGGTCTGGCTCCGCTCCACTTCTTATACAGCTCTCCAGCAAAATGGCCGCCGGCTGGAACTTCGTCATCAGCAGGGCCCAGGACCGGAAGGGACTCAGGGGTGCATCCTCTTCCTCCGCTCCCCCCTGGCAACAAAGGGCAGACCTTTCAAGTTCCACTACGACTTGGCTTTCATGCCCGAGGGATGCTGGCCATGGTGGGATCCTTTTGCGCTCTTTTCTTCCAAGACATTAACCCTTTCAGGTATGGCGGCAGACATCTTGGGATGTAACATTGCTTCAGTACGAATTTTGCACATAATGTTCACGACTTCAGGGTTTTCCTCAATAACAGATGAGTCTTTTCTTCCCCTCCCCCCTATTTCACAAGCTCCTCGGGTAAAACACTTTCCACAGACAAAGTCCCGTACACTTTCTGGCACAAACTTTATTTGCATCGGCATGCGATTCTTGCAGACAATACTGGACACAGTTCAGACTAGCGGGGAGGACTTGTTGCATAAGGCGCACGCCCGTATCCTGTTCGTGACGCCAAAAGTTGTGGTATGGCAGCGTGTGAGGTGCAGAGCAGGCTCGGGGGCAATGAAGACATCGACGCCAAGTTATGGACATTCGTAGATTTACTGAGGGTGGAGAGTTGGTACAGACTATACTGCACAGCCAGGGCCCAAGGAGGTGATCAGTGACACAGAGATCTCGCAGGTTTGCTGGGACTTGTAGTAGGACTGGAGAATTTAGTGCAGCCCACGCTGGGTAGACAAATGACTTGATTGACTTGTGACTGACGGGGACTTTATCTTACTTGCACTTGACTTGAGGCCTCCATTGCTCTGGGCACACACTAGGCACAACTTGACTGAGAGGCTAGCTCCCCCCAGGGCTTATATGGGGGACACTAGCAGGGAGCCCATAGGTCACCTTTGGGGTCAGACGGTCACTGGTACCTCCTGGATAACAATCACATGGTACATTTTATTAAAGGTATAACACATCTTTTAAAATACACCATATTTACGAATGGGGAAACAACTGCAGGGGCCCCTGGGGACACACTGGGATGCTGCCGGACAGGGCAGGAAAGGTACAGGGCAACACCATCCCGTACTGGACCACCACATAATATTTTAGCATCCTTAAAGACAACTCTTCAAAATAAAACTATTGCAGCCGTCCTTTGGAGATGGCGTGCTGGAAGGTCTGGCGAAAATGAAAGGTAAGAGCCTTCCCCGACAGTACCCCGACATTAAAGGGGTAGATTTGCCTCTCATTCTAGACCACAAAGAGACTTGGGTGCCCAACGCAAGGGTGCAAAGAGCTCCGGAGGCTCGAAGGACAAGTAGTCCCCTTCTGACTATGGGCCTCTTCAAAGCCCGAGGAATCTCTCTCCATTCTGATTGGTTTCCTATACACGATCCTGCTCCACTCTTTCCGGTAGACGGTTGCCGCCATTATTATTTTGGGAGCCTGGACTGTCCACATTCAGGACCCTTGGGACAATCTATAGATCCCAAATCAACAAAGCGAAAGGGAACCTTTTACTGAAGATGTGATTAAAACTTCACTTTTAATAGGAGCTTGTAAAATAAACAACCAAAAAATAAATAGTTCACAATCTTTACGGACCGCCACCATTTGTTGTAGATATCGCTAATCATAGCTCAAATATCTGCTAATGGGCGGTCCTTGTTTTATCTGAAGGAATATTGTAGTCACATGGTTTCATAGTTACATAGTTATATAGTTACATAGTTAGTACGGTTGAAAAAAGACATATGTCCATCAAGTTCAACCAGGGAATTAAGGGGTAGGGGTGCGGCGCGATATTGGGGAAGGGAAGGGATTTTATATTTCTTCATAAGCATTAATGTTATTTTGTTCCAGGAATGTATCTAATCCTGTTTTAAAGCTGTTAATTGTTCCTGCTGTGACCAGTTCCTGAGGTAGACCGTTCCATAAATTCACAGTCCTCACGGTAAAGAAGGCGTGTCGTGTCGCCCCTTGAGACTAAACCTTTTCTTCTCCAGACGGAGGGAGTGCCCCCTCGTCCTTTGGGGGGGTTTAACCTGGAACAGTTTTTCTCCATATTTTTTGTATGGGCCATTTATATACTTATATACGTTTATCATATCCCCCCTTATACGTCTCTTCTCAAGACTAAACAATTGTAACTCCTTTAATCGCTCCTCATAGCTAAGATGTTCCAGGCCCCATATTAGTTTAGTCGCGCGTCTCTGCACCCTTTCCAACTCCGCAGTGTCCCTTTTATGGACAGGTGCCCAAAACTGAGCAGCATATTCCAGGTGAGGCCGTACCAATGCTTTATAAAGGGGGAGTATTATACACTATAGACTGTACCAATGCTTTATAAAGGGGGAGTATTATACACTATAGACTGTACCAATGCTTTATAAAGGGGGAGTATTATACACTATAGACTGTACCAATGCTTTATAAAGGGGGAGTATTATACACTATAGACTGTACCAATGCTTTATAAAGGGGGAGTATTATACACTATAGACTGTACCAATGCTTTATAAAGGGGGAGTATTATACACTATAGACTGTACCAATGCTTTATAAAGGGGGAGTATTATACACTATAGACTGTACCAATGCTTTATAAAGGGGGAGTATTATACACTATAGACTGTACCAATGCTTTATAAAGGGGGAGTATTATGCACTATAGACTGTACCAATGCTTTATAAAGGGGGAGTATTATGTCCCTGTCCCTGGAGTCCAGGCCTCTTTTGATACATGACAATATCCTGCCGGCTTTGGAAGCAGCAGCCTGACATTGTGCTATTCTGTAGTCTGTGATCTACAAGTCCCCCAGATCCTTCTCTACCAGTGACTCTGACAGTTTAATCCCCCCTAAGACATACGACGCTGCAGGTTATTAGTATACACAGCCCCCCCTCTATATACACAGCCCCCCCTCTATATACACAGCCCCCCTCTATATACACAGCCCCCCCCTCTATATATAAACAGCCCCCTCTATATATACAGCCCCCCTCTATATACACAGGCCCCCTCTATATACACAGGCCCCCTCTATATACACAGCCCCCCTCTATATACACAGCCCCCCCTCTATATACACAGCCCCCCTCTATATAAACAGCCCCCCTCTATATACACAGCCCCCCCCCCTCTATATACACAGCCCCCCTCTATATACACAGCCCCCCTAAGACATATGACGCTGCAGGTTATTAGTATACACAGCCCCCCCCTCTATATACACAGCCCCCCCTCTATATACACAGCCCCCCTCTATATACACAGCCCCCCCCTCTATATACACAGCCCCCCCTCTATATACACAGCCCCCCCTCTATATACACAGCCCCCCCCCCCCTCTATATACACAGCCCCCCTAAGACATATGACGCTGCAGGTTATTAGTATACACAGCCCCCCCCTCTATATACACAGCCCCCCTCTATATACACAGCCCCCCCCTCTATATACACAGCCCCCCCTATATACACAGCCCCCCCCCTATATACACAGCCCCCCTCTATATACACAGCCCCCCTCTATATACACAGCCCCCCTCTATATACACAGCCCCCCTCTATATACACAGCCCCTCTCTATATACACAGCCCCCCCCCACTATATACACATCCTCTATACACAGCCCCCCCCTCTATATACACAGCCCCCCTCTATATACACAGCCCCCCTCTATATACACAGCCCCCCTCTATATACACAGCCCCCCTCTATATACACAGCCCCCCTCTATATCATTGATAAATAAATTAAACAGCAGCGGACCCAGTACAGAACCTTGGGGTCACCACTAATAACCGGGGACCAATCAGAGTACGATCATTGACCCCCACTCTCTGGGTACGATCCATGATCAGTGTTCAATCCAGTTACAAACTAAAGTTTCCAAACCCAAAGACCTTAACTTACCTGTCAGACGTCTATGAGGGACAGTATCAAACGCTTTAGGGAAATCCAGAAACACTATATACACAGCCATTCCTCTATATACAGAGCCCCCCTCTATATACACAGCCCCCCTCTATATACACAGCCCCCCCTCTATATACACAGCCCCCCCTCTATATACACAGCCCCCCCCTCTATATACACAGCCCTCCTCTATATACACAGTCCCCCTCTATATACACAGCCCCCTCTATATACACAGCCCCCCCCTCTATATACACAGCCCCCCTCTATATACACAGCCCTCCTCTATATCCACAGCCCCCCCTCTATATCCACAGCCCCCCCTCTATATCCACAGCCCCCCTCTATATCCACAGCCCCCTCTATATACAGAGCCCCCCCCTCTATATACACAGCTCCCCTCTATATACACAGCTCCCCTCTATATCCACAGCCCCCCCTCTATATCCACAGCCCCCCCTCTATATACACAGCCCTCCTCTATATACACAGCCCCCCCTCTATATCCACAGCCCCCCTCTATATCCACAGCCCCCCTCTATATACAGAGCACCCCTCTATATCCACAGCCCCCCTCTATATACACAGCCCCCCCTCTATATACACAGCCCCCCTCTATATCCACAGCCCCCCCTCTATATCCACAGCCCCCCCTCTATATCCACAGCCCCCCTCTATATCCACAGCCCCCTCTATATACAGAGCCCCCCCCTCTATATACACAGCTCCCCTCTATATACACAGCTCCCCTCTATATCCACAGCCCCCCCTCTATATCCACAGCCCCCCCTCTATATACACAGCCCTCCTCTATATACACAGCCCCCCCTCTATATCCACAGCCCCCCTCTATATCCACAGCCCCCCTCTATATACAGAGCACCCCTCTATATCCACAGCCCCCCTCTATATACACAGCCCCCCCTCTATATACACAGCCCCCCTCTATATCCACAGCCATTCCTCTATATACACAGCCCCCCCTCTATATATACACAGCCCCCCCTCTATATACACAGCCATTCCTCTGTCAAGGCTTCTACTCACCTCTTCATAAAAACAAATTAGATTGGTGACACCTTCTATCCTTAGTAAACCCATGCTGGCTATCACTTATAATACTATTATCCCCTATGTATTCCTGTATGTAATCCCTTATAAGTCCTTCAAACAATTTACCCACAATGCACGTTAGACTTACCGGTCTATAGTTTCCTGGGGAAGACCTAGAGCCCTTTTTGAAGATTGGTACCACATTCGCCTTGTGCCAGTCCCTTGGCACAATACCAGACACCAGAGAATCTCTAAATATCATGAACAGGGGTACAGATATTACTGAACTTACCTCTCTAAGAACTCTTGGGTGTAGTCCATCCGATCCTGGAGATTTGCTTACATTTACTTTACTTAACTTACCTTGTACCATCTCTACATTAAGCCAGTTCAGTACATTACATGATGTGTTACCAGCACTGACCTGTACATGATGTGTTACCAGCACTGACCTGTACATGATGTGTTACCAGCACTGACCTGTACATGATGTGTTACCAGCACTGACCTGTACATGATGTGTTACCAGCACTGACCTGGCCAATGTCAGCTCCTTCTTCCATAGTGTATACAGAACTAAAGAACCCATTCAGTAGCTCCGCCTTCTCTTGGTCGCCTGTGACAACCTCCCCATTATCATTATTAAGGGGTCCTACATGCTCTGTCCTTGGTTTTTTTGCATTTATATATCTAAAAAAATATTTAGGATTAGTTTTGCTTTCTTTGGCCACCTGTCTCTCATTTAGCATTTTTGCTGTTTTTATTACATTTTTACAGATTTTATTAAGCTCCTTGTACTGTTTAAATGTTATAGCTGACCCTTTAGATTTGTATTTTTTGAAGGCTATTTTTTTGTTGTTTATTGCTCTTTTAACCTCATTTGTCAGCCATGTAGGATTTAGTTTTAATCGTTTATATTTGTTCCCCTTTGGTATATATTTAGCTGTATAGTTATTTAGAGTTGATATAAAGATGTCCCATTTACCTTCTGTATCAGTATTTGAGAACCCCTCCCCCAGTCTATGTCCTGTAGTGCAGATCTCAGCCCAGGGAAGTTTGCCTTTTTAAAGTTATATGTTTTTGCCTTCCCCGTCTGTCTTTGTTTTCTACATTTTAAGTGAAAAGTAACTATATTGTGGTCGCTATTCCCAAGGTTTTCCCGCACAGTTACATTACCAACCAGCTCTGCGTTGTTGGAAATGATCAGATCCCACAAGGCATCACTTCTTGTTGGGTCCTCCACAAACTGCCCATAAAATTATCCTGCAATAAATTTAGGAATTTTCTCCCCTTTGTAGTTTTAGCCAACCCCGGACCCCAATCTATATCTGGATAGTTATAATCTCCCATTATTACCACTGTACCTGCCCGGGCGGCCTCTCTATTTGTTTATACAGCCGACCTTCTATCTCTTCAGTGATATTAGGGGGTCTGTAGATTACCCCAAATATTATTTTTTCAGTATTTCCCTCCTTTTGTAATTCTACCCACAGTGATTCCACCTCCTCAGAATCATCACACACTATGGCATCGTTCACACTGACTTTCATACCACTTCTTACATACAGACAGACTCCACCACCTTTTCTGTTCATTCTATCCTTGCGAAACAATGTAAACCCCTGCAGATTGACAGCCCAGTCATGCGAGGAGTCCAGCCATGTCTCAGTGACCCCAACTATATCACCAGCCATGTCTCAGTGACCCCAACTATATCACCAGCCATGTCTCAGTGACCCCAACTATATCACCAGCCATGTCTCAGTGACCCCAACTATATCACCAGCCATGTCTCAGTGACCCCAACTATATCACCAGCCATGTCTCAGTGACCCCAACTATATCACCAGCCATGTCTCAGTGACCCCAACTATATCACCAGCCATGTCTCAGTGACGCCAACTATATCACCAGCCATGTCTCAGTGACGCCAACTATATCACCAGCCATGTCTCAGTGACCCCAACTATATCACCAGCCATGTCTCAGTGACGCCAACTATATCACCAGCCATGTCTCAGTGACCCCAACTATATCACCAGCCATGTGTCAGTGACCCCAACTATATCACCAGCCATGTCTCAGTGACCCCCAACTATATCACCAGCCATGTCTCAGTGACCCCCAACTATATCACCAGCCATGTCTCAGTGACCCCAACTATATCACCAGCCATGTCTCAGTGACCCCAACTATATCACCAGCCATGTCTCAGTGACCCCAACTATATCACCAGCCATGTCTCAGTGACCCCAACTATATCACCAGCCATGTCTCAGTGACCCCAACTATATCACCAGCCATGTCTCAGTGACCCCAACTATATCACCTGCCATGTCTCAGTGACCCCAACTATATCACCAGCCATGTCTCAGTGACCCCAACTATATCACCAGCCATGTCTCAGTGACCCCAACTATATCACCAGCCATGTCTCAGTGACCCCAACTATATCACCAGCCATGTCTCAGTGACCCCAACTATATCACCAGCCGTGTCTCAGTGACCCCAACTATATCACCAGCCGTGTCTCAGTGACCCCAACTATATCACCAGCCATGTCTCAGTGACCCCAACTATATCACCAGCCATGTCTCAGTGACCCCAACTATATCACCAGCCATGTCTCAGTGACCCCAACTATATCACCAGCCATGTCTCAGTGACCCCAACTATATCACCAGCCATGTCTCAGTGACCCCAACTATATCACCAGCCATGTCTCAGTGACCCCAACTATATCACCAGCCATGTCTCAGTGACCCCAACTATATCACCAGCCATGTCTCAGTGACCCCAACTATATCACCAGCCATGTCTCAGTGACCCCAACTATATCACCAGCCATGTCTCAGTGACCCCAACTATATCACCAGCCATGTCTCAGTGACCCCAACTATATCACCAGCCATGTTTCAGTGACCCCAACTATATCACCAGCCATGTCTCAGTGACCCCAACTATATCACCAGCCATGTCTCAGTGACCCCAACTATATCACCAGCCATGTCTCAGTGACCCCAACTATATCACCAGCTATGTCTCAGTGACCCCCACTATATCACCAGCCATGTCTCAGTGACCCCAACTATATCACCAGCCATGTCTCAGTGACCCCAACTATATCAATATGTTCCTCCAGTATCAAGGCCTCAAGCTCCCCCATTTTATTTGCTCGGCTTCTGGCATTTGTGAACATACACTTTACATTTCCATCCTTTATGTTATTGGGGTTAATGGGATTCACGGGTGTAAGTTTTATTTTCCTATGAAGCTTATTCCTATTAACTATTCTAACCCCTCCCTCCGCTCCACCCCCAGGTACATTTATAATTCCCACCTCTCTATCTACACTATCTTCCCCCTCTTTGCTGTAGGTTCCCTCCCCCCAATTCCCTAGTTTAAACACTCCTCCACCCTTCTAGCCATCTTCTCCCCAAACACAGCGCCCCCTCCCCATTGAGGTGCAGCCCGTCCCTACGGTAGAGCCGGTAACCGACAGCGAAGTCGGCCCAGTTCTCCATGAACCCAAACCCTTCCTTCCTACACCAGCTTCTGAGCCACTTGTTTACCTCCCTGATCTCCCGCTGCCTCTCTGGTGCGGCTCGTGGTACAGGTCCCTGATCTCCCGCTGCCTCTCTGGTGCGGCTCGTGGTACAGGTCCCTGATCTCCCGCTGCCTCTCTGGTGCGGCTCGTGGTACAGGTCCCTGATATCCCGCTGCCTCTCTGGTGCGGCTCGTGGTACAGGTCCCTGATCTCCCGCTGCCTCTCTGGTGCGGCTCGTGGTACAGGTCCCTGATCTCCCGCTGCCTCTCTGGTGCGGCTCGTGGTACAGGTCCCTGATCTCCCGCTGCCTCTCTGGTGTGGCTCGTGGTACAGGTCCCTGATCTCCCGCTGCCTCTCTGGTGCGGCTCGTGGTACAGGTCCCTGATCTCCCGCTGCCTCTCTGGTGCGGCTCGTGGTACAGGGAATATTTCAGAAAATACTACCTTGGAGGTCCTTGCCTTAAGCTTGCGGCCTAAGTCCCTGAAATCATTTTTAAGGACACTCCACCTACCTCTTACTTTGTCATTGGTGCCAATATGTACCATGACTGCTGGGTCCTCTCCAGCCCCGCCCAGCAACCTGTCAACCCGATCCGCGATGTGCCGAACTTGTGCGCCAGGCAGACAACACACTGTTCGGCGATCCCGGTCTTTGTGACAGATTGCCCTGTCTGTCCCCCTAATAATTGAGTCCCCCACCACTAGTACCTGTCTGGCCTGCCCTGTACTCCTCCCTCCCTCCTTACTGGAGCAGACACCCCCCTGGTGGTCAGAGGCGGTATCCTGCTGCAGTTCTGCTAGCTCTGTAATGGCATCCCCCTCATCTGCCAAGTGGGCAAACTTGTTGGGGTGTGCCAGTTCAGGACTAGCCTCCCTGACACTTTTTCCCCTACCCCTCTTTCTAACTGTAACCCAGCTAACTGCCTGACTGTCCTGCAACTCCGTCCCACTGTCCTCCCCCACCTCTACTCCCGAGAGTGCCTGCTCAGTGAGCACGAGACTCCTCTCCATGTTGTTAATGCTTCTCATTGTTTCCATAGATAAATAGTCACTAGATCGACTTCAACTCATCCTCCTTCAACGAGGGTGCAGATTACCACAGTTCCTTCATGTAAGGTGCAGATTACCACAGTTCACTCATGTAAGGGGCAGATTACCACAGTTCACTCATGTAAGGGGCAGATTACCACAGTTCACTCATGTAAGGTGCAGATTACCACAGTTCACTCATGTAAGGGGCAGATTACCACAGTTCACTCATGTAAGGTGCAGATTACCACAGTTCACTCATGTAAGGGGCAGATTACCACAGTTCCTTCATGTAAGGTGCAGATTACCACAGTTCCTTCATGTAAGGGGCAGATTACCACAGTTCACTCATGTAAGGGGCAGATTACCACAGTTCCTTCATGTAAGGGGCAGATTACCACAGTTCCTTCATGTAAGGTGCAGATTACCACAGTTCACTCATGTAAGGTGCAGATTACCACAGTTCCTTCATGTAAGGGGCAGATTACCACAGTTCCTTCATGTAAGGGGCAGATTACCACAGTTCCTTCATGTAAGGGGCAGATTACCACAGTTCCTTCATGTAAGGGGCAGATTACCACAGTTCCTTCATGTAAGGGGCAGATTACCACAGTTCACTCATGTAAGGTGCAGATTACCACAGTTCCTTCAACGAGGGTGCAGATTACCACAGTTCACTCATGTAAGGTGCAGATTACCACAGTTCCTTCATGTAAGGTGCAGATTACCACAGTTCACTCATGTAAGGTGCAGATTACCACAGTTCACTCATGTAAGGGGCAGATTACCACAGTTCACTCATGTAAGGGGCAGATTACCACAGTTCACTCATGTAAGGTGCAGATTACCACAGTTCCTTCAACGAGGGTGCAGATTACCACAGTTCACTCATGTAAGGTGCAGATTACCACAGTTCCTTCATGTAAGGGGCAGATTACCACAGTTCACTCATGTAAGGTGCAGATTACCACAGTTCACTCATGTAAGGTGCAGATTACCACAGTTCACTCATGTAAGGTGCAGATTACCACAGTTCATTCATGTAAGGTGCAGATTACCACAGTTCCTTCATGTAAGGGGCAGATTACCACAGTTCACTCATGTAAGGTGCAGATTACCACAGTTCCTTCATGTAAGGGGCAGATTACCACAGTTCCTTCATGTAGGGTGCAGATTACCACAGTTCACTCATGTAAGGTGCAGATTACCACAGTTCATTCATGTAAGGTGCAGATTACCACAGTTCCTTCATGTAAGGGGCAGATTACCACAGTTCCTTCATGTAAGGTGCAGATTACCACAGTTCCCTCATGTAAGGTGCAGATTACCACAGTTCCCTCATGTAAGGTGCAGATTACCACAGTTCACTCATGTAAGGTGCAGATTACCACAGTTCACTCATGTAAGGTGCAGATTACCACAGTTCACTCATGTAAGGGGCAGATTACCACAGTTCCTTCATGTAAAGTGCAGATTACCACAGTTCCTTCATGTAAGGTGCAGATTACCACAGTTCCTTCATGTAAGGTGCAGATTACCACAGTTCCTTCATGTAAGGTGCAGATTACCACAGTTCACTCATGTAAGGGGCAGATTACCACAGTTCCTTCAACGAGGGTGCAGATTACCACAGTTCCTTCAACGAGGGTGCAGATTACCACAGTTCACTCATGTAAGGTGCAGATTACCACAGTTCACTCATGTAAGGGGCAGATTACCACAGTTCACTCATGTAAGGGGCAGATTACCACAGTTCACTCATGTAAGGGGCAGATTACCACAGTTCCTTCATGTAAGGGGCAGATTACCACAGTTCCTTCATGTAAGGGGCAGATTACCACAGTTCCTTCATGTAAGGGGCAGATTACCACAGTTCCTTCATGTAAGGGGCAGATTACCACAGTTCCTTCATGTAAGGGGCAGATTACCACAGTTCCCTCATGTAAGGTGCAGATTACCACAGTTCACTCATGTAAGGGGCAGATTACCACAGTTCACTCATGTAAGGGGCAGATTACCACAGTTCCTTCATGTAAGGGGCAGATTACCACAGTTCCTTCATGTAAGGGGCAGATTACCACAGTTCCTTCATGTAAGGTGCAGATTACCACAGTTCCTTCATGTAAGGTGCAGATTACCACAGTTCCTTCATGTAAGGGGCAGATTACCACAGTTCCTTCATGTAAGGTGCAGATTACCACAGTTCCTTCATGTAAGGGGCAGATTACCACAGTTCCCTCATGTAAGGTGCAGATTACCACAGTTCACTCATGTAAGGGGCAGATTACCACAGTTCACTCATGTAAGGGGCAGATTACCACAGTTCCTTCATGTAAGGGGCAGATTACCACAGTTCCTTCATGTAAGGGGCAGATTACCACAGTTCCTTCATGTAAGGTGCAGATTACCACAGTTCCTTCATGTAAGGGGCAGATTACCACAGTTCCTTCATGTAAGGTGCAGATTACCACAGTTCACTCATGTAAGGTGCAGATTACCACAGTTCACTCATGTAAGGGGCAGATTACCACAGTTCCTTCATGTAAGGGGCAGATTACCACAGTTCCTTCATGTAAGGGGCAGATTACCACAGTTCCTTCATGTAAGGTGCAGATTACCACAGTTCCTTCATGTAAGGGGCAGATTACCACAGTTCCTTCATGTAAGGGGCAGATTACCACAGTTCCTTCATGTAAGGGGCAGATTACCACAGTTCCTTGATAGCAGCATAAATAGGCAGCAATAGATAGCACAAGTCTTAGCAGTATTCTGTACCATCATTCTGCAGCAATAAATATTGCACTTTCCAACATAGCAGCAGAGATCTACAGCAGCAGTATATAGAGTTGGCACCAAAACGAGGTGAATGTCATTGCACTTAGCCCCTCAGTTCTGCAGCAATAAATATTGCACTTGTCTCAGTAGCTGCAGTACAAGCGCTTGGTCCCAACATGAATTCATAGTCCTTGTCCTTCATCTAATCCAATAACACATGCATAGTTACATATCATTTGCGTGTCCAAAGCAGGGGACCCCATTAGCAGATATTTGAGCTTCGACTAGCGATATCTACAACAAATGGTGGCGGTCCGTAAAGATTTTGTGAACTATTTATTTTTTGGTTGTTTATTTTATAAGCTCCTATTAAAAGTGAAGTTTTAATCACATCTTCAGTAAAAGGTTCCCTTTCGCTTTGTTGATACAATATTTGGGAGACCTAAACCTCTAGCAAGAAGCTATTTAACTGATCCCCTATAGATCCCAAATCACCTTCTGGGAACTTTATGAGCACCAGAATTCTCCCTCCTTCCCCACAAGATGTCCTGGAGGTTTACATTAAGTTATCTATCCAGATGGGGCCCTCGGATACGTTTCTGTTCAGGAGCCGGATTCCTCTCTCCAGTCTTCCTGGAGGTTCTCACATATTTAATCGGTACATGAAGCGCCAGCGCCTCCACATGGAAACAATATTCTCTCATGGTGACTTTGGATCTAGAAGATGCTGATCTCCGTATTCCTAGAAGATTTGGGGGGATTGGTCAGAGGCGTGCTAAATCATCTCCAGTTTGTGGCCCTTCCGTTTGGAATTTCTTCGGCCCCACACACATTCGGTAAAGTAGCTATGGTGATGGTAGCAGCTCTAAGGCTGCAGAAACTAAGTATAATTCCAGATGGGGTGTCCACTGGCGTGAAGAAGCGTAATGTAGCATGAAACAGCCTGTCCAGGATGGCCCCAGCCTCCGCAGCCGCCTGCACCTTCATATGGACCTTGGATGGTGACTGCAGTCTCATTTCTTTCTTGGCTTTAAAGTCTTCATCATCTAGTGTGACTAAGAAATCTAATGTCCAACCCGCAACCTCTGTAAAGTCCCTGGGGTTTGTCAGGGTCAGTAACTCCTGAGAGGATGAAGATAATCTTAGATGCGGCTGAGTTCTTTGCCATACCCAGGAGAGTGTCTATCCGAACTCTTATGAGGATGTTGGGGCTCATGTACGTAACCGAGGAGGTGGTTCCTTGTTTATGGTGACATCTACGTCTTCTGCAGTCAGAGGTGTTGGCCAAATGGAACCACAGTCCCCTTGGGCTAAACTCACTGGGCTTCCTGTCGGCCTGTCTACGCTTCCCTCAGGTGGTGGCACCTAGCAGAATCTCTGGCAGCCCAGCCATCTTGGATCTTATTGACCACAGACATGTCCCTTGTGGGCTGGGGAGCCCATCTCCCAGACAGGACAGTCCAGGGCTCTTGGTCATCGGCATCAAATTTCTGAGAGATAAGAGGATTCCGCTTTAGTGTACTTTCCCACTACGGAATTCCCATGGAGTTCCATGGGCGGAATTCTGTGGTGTGAACTTAAGATTATTGTGAATGTGTCTCCGCGAGACCCGTTCACACTGTGGAATTTCAGCGGCGGGCAATTCCACTGCTGAAATTGTTCCGCTCAAAGAACGAACATGTTCATTCTTTGCGCGGATTCCGCAAGCACTGCACAGCCGTCAATGGTGATGACTCAGAGACCCGCGGCCCAAGCGCTGAAGTATTTCTAACTCCTCTGCATTTTGCTCCCCTCAGTCAAGGCAAAGTGATGAAGATTCAGTCGGACACCATGACAGCCGAGATCCCAAATTTTCATCAGAGAGATGGGTCTGATCTTGGATTTGGCACAGATGAATCTCGCCTATCCATTCGAGGGTCCCTCAATGTGACAGCCGATCACCTGACCCGGGGACTTCCAATAGGAGAATGGGCTCTTCACCCGGATTGGTTTTCAGGATCTCTCACTCAGGTGGATTTCCAGAAATCGATCTCATGGCAACGAGATTCAGCAATAAGGTGGAGAGATTCTTCTTCATATACAGGAAGGACAATGATAGACGCTCTGTCCATCCCATGGAGGTTCTGGCCGACATCTTCCCTCTGATCCCGAGGACATTGATGATAATCAGGAGAGACTTACATACAGTCCCAGTAGAGATCAGTCAGATGAGTCAGAGGCAATACTGGAGGCTTCCCCCGGAGCAAGTGGTAATGCCCCTGAATATTTACCCTGACAGCCGAGAGGTTGACCAGTCCATTCCATTCGGAGTCAGTCTTGAGAACCCAGTCTCATTTTTCAGCGGAATCTATGAAGAGGACACATTCTTCTTGGTGATCCACAAAGCAGGGACCATCTGTTTTACAGTTTTTGGGGGCTGTCACCTTTAGCTTTGAGGGTTCAGACTGCAGGTATTTCTTACCGAATTCCTAAGACGCTCTCATAAAGTGATTCCTCAAAGGAGCCTCATGAGTGAAGGCCACCGTCACTAAAGGGGTACTCCGCCAAAGATTAGGGGATAAGATGTCTGGTACCTGGGGACCCCCGTGATCTCGGCTGCGGCACCCCAGACATCCGGTGCATGAAGCGAACTTCACTCCGTGCCGGATGACTGGCAATGTGGGGCTGAGGCTCGTGGCGTCACCGTCACGCCCCCTCCCTCCCAGGGGGCGCAGCCGTCACGTCACAAGCATCTGGCGCTGCACCCGATGCTCTTTTCAAAAATTCGATTCGGCCGATTCGCCGAATTTTCCCGAAAAAGTTTGTTTAGATCCGAATTTGTTTGCGGTGAATCAATATTAAAAAAGGCTATTTCTGTCCTACATACAGCCTCTATAGGGGTATAGAACACTTTGCTGTGTCCTAAAATGCATATGGAGCATGCTGGGGTAGTGAAATAATACTGTTATTCAGAATAACATGCAGATTACCGGCATCGCTCTTAGAATCACTGCCACACAGCAGCACAATGACAGAGCCTGGAGGTGGCATCAGTGTCAGGAGACCATATAGTGGCTGAATGACACAGCCTGGAGGTATTGGCAGCATGAGGAGGCCATATAGTGGCTGAATGACACAGCCTGGAGGTGTTGGCAGCATGAGGAGACCATATAGTGACTGAATGACACAGCGTGGAGGTGTTGGCAGCATGAGGAGACCATATAGTGACTGACACAGCTTGGAGGTGATGGCAGCATGAGGAGATCATATAGTGGCTGAATGACACAGTGTGGAGGTGTTGGTAGCATGAGGAGACCATATAGTGGCTGAATGACACAGCCTGGAGGTGTTGGCAGCATGAGGACACCATATAGTGACTGAATGACACAGTGTGGAGGTGTTGGCAGTATGAGGAGACCATATAGTGACTGAATGACACAGTGTGGAGGTGTTGGTAGCATGAGGAGACCATATAGTGGCTGAATGACACAGTGTGGAGGTGTTGGTAGCATGAGGAGACCATATAGTGACTGAATGACACAGCCTGGAGTTGGCTGATGCACTAGTACACTACACACCAGGGCTTCACAATCCCCCCCCCCCCCCCCCCCCAAAAAAAAACCCACAATATATGACATTTTTGACAAAGATTTTTCATAGGTAGCATCCGCTATCCAAAAATTTGAAATTTCAAGACCCAGGCCCCACCCCTACGGCATCAGGAACCCATATATTGCCTGAAGGACACAGACTGGAGTTGGCTGATGCAAGAGTACAAACTACACACCCGTCACCCGGGCTTCACAATCCCCTCCAAAAAACAACAACATTTTAGAAATGTTTTAAACAAATACCTTTGTGTAAGAAAAAGCGCAAATCCAACAGTTCACAAGACCCTATAATGCAGGACGTGGACCCCCCAAAGACATTCTTCTATAATATAATAAACCACACAATGTTTGAAATTTGGTTAAAAAAATTATTACATGTGTGTAAGAGCATCTGTCTCCAAAAAATCAGATCACAAAAGGATTCTAATCGCCAAAAATGATTAAGCAGAGTTAATCCCTCTCCATCTATTTATTTTTTTCATTTAAAAAATCACACGCACCAAGCGTTCCGTTGTGTAACCATTAGTATTCTGGAAAATTCTATATTATTACTGATAAAATTACCAGTAAATGTAACAATAACACCACCCAAGAGTGTTTAATTACCCCATACATTACACCAGGAGCAGTCAGGAGTAGGCCTCAGCACTACCCAAGAGTGTTTAATTACCCCATACATTACACCAGGAGCAGTCAGGAGTAGGCCTCAGCACTACCCAAGAGTGTTTAATTACCCCATACATTACACCAGGAGCAGTCAGGAGTAGGCCTCAGCACTACCCAAGAGTGTATAATTACCCCATACATTACACCAGGAGCAGTCAGGAGTAGGCCTCAGCACTACCCAAGAGTGTATAATTACCCCATACATTACACCAGGAGCAGTCAGGAGTAGGCCTCAGCACCACCCAAGAGTGTTTAATTACCCCATACATTACACCAGGAGCAGTCAGGAGTAGGCCTCAGCACTACCCAAGAGTGTATAATTACCCCATACATTACACCAGGAGCAGTCAGGAGTAGGCCTCAGCACTACCCAAGAGTGTTTAATTACCCCATACATTACACCAGGAGCAGTCAGGAGTAGGCCTCAGCACTACCCAAGAGTGTTTAATTACCCCATACATTACACCAGGAGCAGTCAGGAGTAGGCCTCAGCACTACCCAAGAGTGTTTAATTACCCCATACATTACACAAGGAGCAGTCAGGAGTAGGCCTCATCACTACCCAAGAGTGTATAATTACCCCATACATTACACCAGGTGCAGTCAGGAGTAGGCCTCAGCAGTACCCAAGAGTGTATAATTACCCCATACATTACACCAGGAGCAGTCAGGAGTAGGCCTCAGCAGTACCCAAGAGTGTATAATTACCCCATACATTACACCAGGAGCAGTCAGGAGTAGGCCTCAGCAGTACCCAAGAGTGTTTAATTACCCCATACATTACACCAGGAGCAGTCAGGAGTAGGCCTCAGCAGTACCCAAGAGTGTTTAATTACCCCATACATTACACCAGGAGCAGTCAGGAGTAGGCCTCAGCACTACCCAAGAGTGTTTAATTACCCCATACATTACACCAGGAGCAGTCAGGAGTAGGCGTCAGCAGTACCCAAGAGTGTTTAATTACCCCATACATTACACCAGGAGCAGTCAGGAGTAGGCCTCAGCAGTACCCAAGAGTGTTTAATTACCCCATACATTACACCAGGAGCAGTCAGGAGTAGGCCTCAGCACTACCCAAGAGTGTTTAATTACCCCATACATTACACCAGGAGCAGTCAGGAGTAGGCCTCAGCACTACCCAAGAGTGTTTAATTACCCCATACATTACACCAGGAGCAGTCAGGAGTAGGCCTCAGCAGTACCCAAGAGTGTTTAATTACCCCATACATTACACCAGGAGCAGTCAGGAGTAGGCCTCAGCACTACCCAAGAGTGTTTAATTACCCCATACATTACACCAGGAGCAGTCAGGAGTAGGCCTCAGCACTACCCAAGAGTGTATAATTACCCCATACATTACACCAGGAGCAGTCAGGAATAGGCCTCAGCACTACCCAAGAGTGTTTAATTACCCCATACATTACACCAGGAGCAGTCAGGAATAGGCCTCAGCAGTACCCAAGAGTATTTAATTACCCCATACATTGCACCAGGAGCAGTCAGGAGTAGGCCTCAGCACTACCCAAGAGTGTATAATTACCCCATACATTACACCAGGGGCAGTCAGGAGTAGGCCTCAGCACTACCCAAGAGTGTTTAATTACCCCATACATTACACCAGGAGCAGTCAGGAGTAGGCCTCAGCACTACCCAAGAGTGTTTAATTACCCCATACATTACACCAGGAGCAGTCAGGAGTAGGCCTCAGCACTACCCAAGAGTGTATAATTACCCCATACATTACACCAGGAGCAGTCAGGAGTAGGCCTCAGCACTACCCAAGAGTGTATAATTACCCCATACATTACACCAGGAGCAGTCAGGAGTAGGCCTCAGCACTACCCAAGAGTGTTTAATTACCCCATACATTACACCAGGAGCAGTCAGGAGTAGGCCTCAGCACTACCCAAGAGTGTATAATTACCCCATACATTACACCAGGAGCAGTCAGGAGTAGGCCTCAGCACTACCCAAGAGTGTATAATTACCTCATACATTACACCAGGTGCAGTCAGGAGTAGGCCTCAGCACTACCCAAGAGTGTTTAATTACCCCATACATTACACCAGGAGCAGTCAGGAGTAGGCCTCAGCACTACCCAAGAGTGTTTAATTACCCCATACATTACACCAGGAGCAGTCAGGAGTAGGCCTCAGCACTACCCAAGAGTGTTTAATTACCTCATACATTACACCAGGAGCAGTCAGGAGTAGGCCTCAGCACTACCCAAGAGTGTATAATTACCCCATACATTACACCAGGTGCAGTCAGGAGTAGGCCTCAGCAGTACCCAAGAGTGTATAATTACCCCATACATTACACCAGGAGCAGTCAGGAGTAGGCCTCAGCACTACCCAAGAGTGTATAATTACCCCATACATTACACCAGGAGCAGTCAGGAGTAGGCCTCAGCATTACCCAAGAGTGTTTAATTACCCCATACATTACACCAGGAGCAGTCAGGAGTAGGCCTCAGCACTACCCAAGAGTGTATAATTACCTCATACATTACACCAGGAGCAGTCAGGAGTAGGCCTCAGCAGTACCCAAGAGTGTTTAATTACCCCATACATTACACCAGGAGCAGTCAGGAGTAGGCCTCAGCACTACCCAAGAGTGTATAATTACCCCATACATTACACCAGGAGCAGTCAGGAGTAGGCCTCAGCAGTACCCAAGAGTGTATAATTACCCCATACATTACACCAGGTGCAGTCAGGAGTAGGCCTCAGCACTACCCAAGAGTGTTTAATTACCCCATACATTACACCAGGAGCAGTCAGGAGTAGGCCTCAGCACTACCCAAGAGTGTTTAATTACCCCATACATTACACCAGGAGCAGTCAGGAGTAGGCCTCAGCACTACCCAAGAGTGTATAATTACCCCATACATTACACCAGGAGCAGTCAGGAGTAGGCCTCAGCAGTACCCAAGAGTGTTTAATTACCCCATACATTACACCAGGAGCAGTCAGGAGTAGGCCTCAGCACTACCCAAGAGTGTTTAATTACCCCATACATTACACCAGGAGCAGTCAGGAGTAGGCCTCAGCAGTACCCAAGAGTGTTTAATTACCCCATACATTACACCAGGAGCAGTCAGGAGTAGGCCTCAGCACTACCCAAGAGTGTATAATTACCCCATACATTACACCAGGAGCAGTCAGGAGTAGGCCTCAGCACCACCCAAGAGTGTTTAATTACCCCATACATTACACCAGGAGCAGTCAGGAGTAGGCCTCAGCACTACCCAAGAGTGTATAATTACCCCATACATTACACCAGGAGCAGTCAGGAGTAGGCCTCAGCACTACCCAAGAGTGTATAATTACCCCATACATTACACCAGGAGCAGTCAGGAGTAGGCCTCAGCAGTACCCAAGAGTGTATAATTACCCGATACATTACAGCAGGAGCAGTCAGGAGTAGGCCTCAGCAGTACCCAAGAGTGTATAATTACCCCATACATTACACCAGGAGCAGTCAGGAGTAGGCCTCAGCAGTACCCAAGAGTGTTTAATTACCCCATACATTACACCAGGAGCAGTCAGGAGTAGGCCTCAGCAGTACCCAAGAGTGTTTAATTACCCCATACATTACACCAGGAGCAGTCAGGAGTAGGCCTCAGCACTACCCAAGAGTGTTTAATTACCCCATACATTACACCAGGAGCAGTCAGGAGTAGGCCTCAGCACTACCCAAGAGTGTTTAATTACCCCATACATTACACCAGGAGCAGTCAGGAGTAGGCCTCAGCAGTACCCAAGAGTGTTTAATTACCCCATACATTACACCAGGAGCAGTCAGGAGTAGGCCTCAGCACTACCCAAGAGTGTTTAATTACCCCATACATTACACCAGGAGCAGTCAGGAGTAGGCCTCAGCACTACCCAAGAGTGTATAATTACCCCATACATTACACCAGGAGCAGTCAGGAATAGGCCTCAGCACTACCCAAGAGTGTTTAATTACCCCATACATTACACCAGGAGCAGTCAGGAATAGGCCTCAGCAGTACCCAAGAGTATTTAATTACCCCATACATTGCACCAGGAGCAGTCAGGAGTAGGCCTCAGCACTACCCAAGAGTGTATAATTACCCCATACATTACACCAGGGGCAGTCAGGAGTAGGCCTCAGCACTACCCAAGAGTGTTTAATTACCCCATACATTACACCAGGAGCAGTCAGGAGTAGGCCTCAGCACTACCCAAGAGTGTTTAATTACCCCATACATTACACCAGGAGCAGTCAGGAGTAGGCCTCAGCACTACCCAAGAGTGTATAATTACCCCATACATTACACCAGGAGCAGTCAGGAGTAGGCCTCAGCACTACCCAAGAGTGTATAATTACCCCATACATTACACCAGGAGCAGTCAGGAGTAGGCCTCAGCACTACCCAAGAGTGTTTAATTACCCCATACATTACACCAGGAGCAGTCAGGAGTAGGCCTCAGCACTACCCAAGAGTGTATAATTACCCCATACATTACACCAGGAGCAGTCAGGAGTAGGCCTCAGCACTACCCAAGAGTGTTTAATTACCCCATACATTACACCAGGAGCAGTCAGGAGTAGGCCTCAGCACTACCCAAGAGTGTATAATTACCTCATACATTACACCAGGAGCAGTCAGGAGTAGGCCTCAGCAGTACCCAAGAGTGTTTAATTACCCCATACATTACACCAGGTGCAGTCAGGAGTAGGCCTCAGCACTACCCAAGAGTGTTTAATTACCCCATCCATTACACCAGGAGCAGTCAGGAGTAGGCCTCAGCACTACCCAAGAGTGTTTAATTACCCCATACATTACACCAGGAGCAGTCAGGAGTAGGCCTCAGCACTACCCAAGAGTGTTTAATTACCTCATACATTACACCAGGAGCAGTCAGGAGTAGGCCTCAGCACTACCCAAGAGTGTATAATTACCCCATACATTACACCAGGTGCAGTCAGGAGTAGGCCTCAGCAGTACCCAAGAGTGTATAATTACCCCATACATTACACCAGGAGCAGTCAGGAGTAGGCCTCAGCAGTACCCAAGAGTGTATAATTACCCCATACATTACACCAGGAGCAGTCAGGAGTAGGCCTCAGCACTACCCAAGAGTGTATAATTACCCCATACATTACACCAGGAGCAGTCAGGAGTAGGCCTCAGCATTACCCAAGAGTGTATAATTACCCCATACATTACACCAGGTGCAGTCAGGAGTAGGCCTCAGCACTACCCAAGAGTGTATAATTACCTCATACATTACACCAGGAGCAGTCAGGAGTAGGCCTCAGCAGTACCCAAGAGTGTTTAATTACCCCATACATTACACCAGGAGCAGTCAGGAGTAGGCCTCAGCACTACCCAAGAGTGTATAATTACCCCATACATTACACCAGGAGCAGTCAGGAGTAGGCCTCAGCACTACCCAAGAGTGTATAATTACCCCATACATTACACCAGGTGCAGTCAGGAGTAGGCCTCAGCACTACCCAAGAGTGTTTAATTACCCCATACATTACACCAGGAGCAGTCAGGAGTAGGCCTCAGCACTACCCAAGAGTGTTTAATTACCCCATACATTACACCAGGAGCAGTCAGGAGTAGGCCTCAGCACTACCCAAGAGTGTATAATTACCCCATACATTACACCAGGAGCAGTCAGGAGTAGGCCTCAGCAGTACCCAAGAGTGTTTAATTACCCCATACATTACACCAGGAGCAGTCAGGAGTAGGCCTCAGCACTACCCAAGAGTGTTTAATTACCCCATACATTACACCAGGAGCAGTCAGGAGTAGGCCTCAGCACTACCCAAGAGTGTATAATTACCCCATACATTACACCAGGAGGAGTCAGGAGTAGGCCTCAGCAGTACCCAAGAGTGTATAATTACCCCATACATTACACCAGGTGCAGTCAGGAGTAGGCCTCAGCACTACCCAAGAGTGTTTAATTACCCCATACATTACACCAGGAGCAGTCAGGAGTAGGCCTCAGCACTACCCAAGAGTGTATAATTACCCCATACATTACACCAGGTGCAGTCAGGAGTAGGCCTCAGCACTACCCAAGAGTGTTTAATTACCCCATACATTACACCAGGAGGAGTCAGGAGTAGGCCTCAGCACTACCCAAGAGTGTTTAATTACCCCATACATTACACCAGGAGCAGTCAGGAGTAGGCCTCAGCAGTACCCAAGAGTGTTTAATTACCCCATACATTACACCAGGAGCAGTCAGGAGTAGGCCTCAGCACTACCCAAGAGTGTTTAATTACCCCATACATTACACCAGGAGCAGTCAGGAGTAGGCCTCAGCACTACCCAAGAGTGTTTAATTACCCCATACATTACACCAGGAGCAGTCAGGAGTAGGCCTCAGCACTACCCAAGAGTGTATAATTACCCCATACATTACACCAGGAGCAGTCAGGAGTAGGCCTCAGCACTACCCAAGAGTGTTTAATTACCCCATACATTACACCAGGAGCAGTCAGGAGTAGGCCTCAGCACTACCCAAGAGTGTTTAATTACCCCATACATTACACCAGGTGCAGTCAGGAGTAGGCCTCAGCAGTACCCAAGAGTGTATAATTACCCCATACATTACACCAGGAGCAGTCAGGAGTAGGCCTCAGCAGTACCCAAGAGTGTATAATTACCCCATACATTACACCAGGAGCAGTCAGGAGTAGGCCTCAGCACTACCCAAGAGTGTATAGTTACCCCCATACATTACACCAGGAGCAGTCAGGAGTAGGCCTCAGCACTACCCAAGAGTGTTTAATTACCCCATACATTACACCAGGAGCAGTCAGGAGTAGGCCTCAGCACTACCCAAGAGTGTTTAATTGCCCCATACATTACACCAGGAGCAGTCAGGAGTAGGCCTCAGCACTACCCAAGAGTGTTTAATTACCCCATACATTACACCAGGTGCAGTCAGGAGTAGGCCTCAGCACTACCCAAGAGTGTTTAATTACCCCATACATTGTATCAGGAGCAGTCAGGAGTAGGCCTCAGCACTAACCAAGAGTGTATAATTACCCCATACATTGCACCAGGAGCAGTCAGGAGTAGGCCTCAGCACTACCCAAGAGTGTTTAATTACCCCATACATTACACCAGGAGCAGTCAGGAGTAGGCCTCAGCACTACCCAAGAGTGTTTAATTACCCCATACATTACACCAGGAGCAGTCAGGAGTAGGCCTCAGCACTACCCAAGAGTGTTTAATTACCCCATACATTACACCAGGAGCAGTCAGGAGTAGGCCTCAGCACTACCCAAGAGTGTTTAATTACCCCATACATTACACCAGGAGCAGTCAGGAGTAGGCCTCAGCACTACCCAAGAGTGTTTAATTACCCCATACATTACACCAGGAGCAGTCAGGAGTAGGCCTCAGCACTACCCAAGAGTGTATAATTACCCCATACATTACACCAGGAGCAGTCAGGAGTAGGCCTCAGCACCACCCAAGAGTGTTTAATTACCCCATACATTACACCAGGAGCAGTCAGGAGTAGGCCTCAGCACTACCCAAGAGTGTATAATTACCCCATACATTACACCAGGAGCAGTCAGGAGTAGGCCTCAGCACTACCCAAGAGTGTATAATTACCCCATACATTACACCAGGAGCAGTCAGGAGTAGGCCTCAGCAGTACCCAAGAGTGTATAATTACCCCATACATTACAGCAGGAGCAGTCAGGAGTAGGCCTCAGCAGTACCCAAGAGTGTATAATTACCCCATACATTACACCAGGAGCAGTCAGGAGTAGGCCTCAGCAGTACCCAAGAGTGTTTAATTACCCCATACATTACACCAGGAGCAGTCAGGAGTAGGCCTCAGCAGTACCCAAGAGTGTTTAATTACCCCATACATTACACCAGGAGCAGTCAGGAGTAGGCCTCAGCACTACCCAAGAGTGTTTAATTACCCCATACATTACACCAGGAGCAGTCAGGAGTAGGCCTCAGCACTACCCAAGAGTGTTTAATTACCCCATACATTACACCAGGAGCAGTCAGGAGTAGGCCTCAGCAGTACCCAAGAGTGTTTAATTACCCCATACATTACACCAGGAGCAGTCAGGAGTAGGCCTCAGCACTACCCAAGAGTGTTTAATTACCCCATACATTACACCAGGAGCAGTCAGGAGTAGGCCTCAGCACTACCCAAGAGTGTATAATTACCCCATACATTACACCAGGAGCAGTCAGGAATAGGCCTCAGCACTACCCAAGAGTGTTTAATTACCCCATACATTACACCAGGAGCAGTCAGGAATAGGCCTCAGCAGTACCCAAGAGTATTTAATTACCCCATACATTGCACCAGGAGCAGTCAGGAGTAGGCCTCAGCACTACCCAAGAGTGTATAATTACCCCATACATTACACCAGGGGCAGTCAGGAGTAGGCCTCAGCACTACCCAAGAGTGTTTAATTACCCCATACATTACACCAGGAGCAGTCAGGAGTAGGCCTCAGCACTACCCAAGAGTGTTTAATTACCCCATACATTACACCAGGAGCAGTCAGGAGTAGGCCTCAGCACTACCCAAGAGTGTATAATTACCCCATACATTACACCAGGAGCAGTCAGGAGTAGGCCTCAGCACTACCCAAGAGTGTATAATTACCCCATACATTACACCAGGAGCAGTCAGGAGTAGGCCTCAGCACTACCCAAGAGTGTTTAATTACCCCATACATTACACCAGGAGCAGTCAGGAGTAGGCCTCAGCACTACCCAAGAGTGTATAATTACCCCATACATTACACCAGGAGCAGTCAGGAGTAGGCCTCAGCACTACCCAAGAGTGTATAATTACCCCATACATTACACCAGGAGCAGTCAGGAGTAGGCCTCAGCACTACCCAAGAGTGTTTAATTACCCCATACATTACACCAGGAGCAGTCAGGAGTAGGCCTCAGCACTACCCAAGAGTGTATAATTACCTCATACATTACACCAGGAGCAGTCAGGAGTAGGCCTCAGCAGTACCCAAGAGTGTTTAATTACCCCATACATTACACCAGGTGCAGTCAGGAGTAGGCCTCAGCACTACCCAAGAGTGTTTAATTACCCCATACATTACACCAGGAGCAGTCAGGAGTAGGCCTCAGCACTACCCAAGAGTGTTTAATTACCCCATACATTACACCAGGAGCAGTCAGGAGTAGGCCTCAGCACTACCCAAGAGTGTTTAATTACCTCATACATTACACCAGGAGCAGTCAGGAGTAGGCCTCAGCACTACCCAAGAGTGTATAATTACCCCATACATTACACCAGGTGCAGTCAGGAGTAGGCCTCAGCAGTACCCAAGAGTGTATAATTACCCCATACATTACACCAGGAGCAGTCAGGAGTAGGCCTCAGCACTACCCAAGAGTGTATAATTACCCCATACATTACACCAGGAGCAGTCAGGAGTAGGCCTCAGCATTACCCAAGAGTGTTTAATTACCCCATACATTACACCAGGAGCAGTCAGGAGTAGGCCTCAGCACTACCCAAGAGTGTATAATTACCTCATACATTACACCAGGAGCAGTCAGGAGTAGGCCTCAGCAGTACCCAAGAGTGTTTAATTACCCCATACATTACACCAGGAGCAGTCAGGAGTAGGCCTCAGCACTACCCAAGAGTGTATAATTACCCCATACATTACACCAGGAGCAGTCAGGAGTAGGCCTCAGCAGTACCCAAGAGTGTATAATTACCCCATACATTACACCAGGTGCAGTCAGGAGTAGGCCTCAGCACTACCCAAGAGTGTTTAATTACCCCATACATTACACCAGGAGCAGTCAGGAGTAGGCCTCAGCACTACCCAAGAGTGTTTAATTACCCCATACATTACACCAGGAGCAGTCAGGAGTAGGCCTCAGCACTACCCAAGAGTGTATAATTACCCCATACATTACACCAGGAGCAGTCAGGAGTAGGCCTCAGCAGTACCCAAGAGTGTTTAATTACCCCATACATTACACCAGGAGCAGTCAGGAGTAGGCCTCAGCACTACCCAAGAGTGTTTAATTACCCCATACATTACACCAGGAGCAGTCAGGAGTAGGCCTCAGCACTACCCAAGAGTGTATAATTACCCCATACATTACACCAGGAGGAGTCAGGAGTAGGCCTCAGCAGTACCCAAGAGTGTATAATTACCCCATACATTACACCAGGTGCAGTCAGGAGTAGGCCTCAGCACTACCCAAGAGTGTTTAATTACCCCATACATTACACCAGGAGCAGTCAGGAGTAGGCCTCAGCACTACCCAAGAGTGTTTAATTACCCCATACATTACACCAGGAGCAGTCAGGAGTAGGCCTCAGCAGTACCCAAGAGTGTATAATTACCCCATACATTACACCAGGTGCAGTCAGGAGTAGGCCTCAGCACTACCCAAGAGTGTTTAATTACCCCATACATTACACCAGGAGGAGTCAGGAGTAGGCCTCAGCACTACCCAAGAGTGTTTAATTACCCCATACATTACACCAGGAGCAGTCAGGAGTAGGCCTCATCAGTACCCAAGAGTGTTTAATTACCCCATACATTACACCAGGAGCAGTCAGGAGTAGGCCTCAGCACTACCCAAGAGTGTTTAATTACCCCATACATTACACCAGGAGCAGTCAGGAGTAGGCCTCAGCACTACCCAAGAGTGTTTAATTACCCCATACATTACACCAGGAGCAGTCAGGAGTAGGCCTCAGCACTACCCAAGAGTGTATAATTACCCCATACATTACACCAGGAGCAGTCAGGAGTAGGCCTCAGCACTACCCAAGAGTGTTTAATTACCCCATACATTACACCAGGAGCAGTCAGGAGTAGGCCTCAGCACTACCCAAGAGTGTTTAATTACCCCATACATTACACCAGGTGCAGTCAGGAGTAGGCCTCAGCAGTACCCAAGAGTGTATAATTACCCCATACATTACACCAGGAGCAGTCAGGAGTAGGCCTCAGCAGTACCCAAGAGTGTATAATTACCCCATACATTACACCAGGAGCAGTCAGGAGTAGGCCTCAGCACTACCCAAGAGTGTATAATTACCCCCATACATTACACCAGGAGCAGTCAGGAGTAGGCCTCAGCACTACCCAAGAGTGTTTAATTACCCCATACATTACACCAGGAGCAGTCAGGAGTAGGCCTCAGCACTACCCAAGAGTGTTTAATTGCCCCATACATTACACCAGGAGCAGTCAGGAGTAGGCCTCAGCACTACCCAAGAGTGTTTAATTACCCCATACATTACACCAGGTGCAGTCAGGAGTAGGCCTCAGCACTACCCAAGAGTGTTTAATTACCCCATACATTGTATCAGGAGCAGTCAGGAGTAGGCCTCAGCACTAACCAAGAGTGTATAATTACCCCATACATTGCACCAGGAGCAGTCAGGAGTAGGCCTCAGCGCTACCCAAGAGTGTTTAATTACCCCATACATTACACCAGGAGCAGTCAGGAGTAGGCCTCAGCACTACCCAAGAGTGTTTAATTACCCCATACATTACACCAGGAGCAGTCAGGAGTAGGCCTCAGCACTACCCAAGAGTGTTTAATTACCCCATACATTACACCAGGAGCAGTCAGGAGTAGGCCTCAGCACTACCCAAGAGTGTTTAATTACCCCATACATTACACCAGGAGCAGTCAGGAGTAGGCCTCAGCACTACCCAAGAGTGTTTAATTACCCCATACATTACACCAGGAGCAGTCAGGAGTAGGCCTCAGCACTACCCAAGAGTGTTTAATTACCCCATACATTACACCAGGAGCAGTCAGGAGTAGGCCTCAGCACTACCCAAGAGTGTATAATTACCCCATACATTACACCAGGAGCAGTCAGGAGTAGGCCTCAGCACCACCCAAGAGTGTTTAATTACCCCATACATTACACCAGGAGCAGTCAGGAGTAGGCCTCAGCACTACCCAAGAGTGTATAATTACCCCATACATTACACCAGGAGCAGTCAGGAGTAGGCCTCAGCACTACCCAAGAGTGTATAATTACCCCATACATTACACCAGGAGCAGTCAGGAGTAGGCCTCAGCAGTACCCAAGAGTGTATAATTACCCCATACATTACAGCAGGAGCAGTCAGGAGTAGGCCTCAGCAGTACCCAAGAGTGTATAATTACCCCATACATTACACCAGGAGCAGTCAGGAGTAGGCCTCAGCAGTACCCAAGAGTGTTTAATTACCCCATACATTACACCAGGAGCAGTCAGGAGTAGGCCTCAGCAGTACCCAAGAGTGTTTAATTACCCCATACATTACACCAGGAGCAGTCATGAGTAGGCCTCAGCACTACCCAAGAGTGTTTAATTACCCCATACATTACACCAGGAGCAGTCAGGAGTAGGCCTCAGCACTACCCAAGAGTGTTTAATTACCCCATACATTACACCAGGAGCAGTCAGGAGTAGGCCTCAGCAGTACCCAAGAGTGTTTAATTACCCCATACATTACACCAGGAGCAGTCAGGAGTAGGCCTCAGCACTACCCAAGAGTGTTTAATTACCCCATACATTACACCAGGAGCAGTCAGGAGTAGGCCTCAGCACTACCCAAGAGTGTATAATTACCCCATACATTACACCAGGAGCAGTCAGGAATAGGCCTCAGCACTACCCAAGAGTGTTTAATTACCCCATACATTACACCAGGAGCAGTCAGGAATAGGCCTCAGCAGTACCCAAGAGTATTTAATTACCCCATACATTGCACCAGGAGCAGTCAGGAGTAGGCCTCAGCACTACCCAAGAGTGTATAATTACCCCATACATTACACCAGGGGCAGTCAGGAGTAGGCCTCAGCACTACCCAAGAGTGTTTAATTACCCCATACATTACACCAGGAGCAGTCAGGAGTAGGCCTCAGCACTACCCAAGAGTGTTTAATTACCCCATACATTACACCAGGAGCAGTCAGGAGTAGGCCTCAGCACTACCCAAGAGTGTATAATTACCCCATACATTACACCAGGAGCAGTCAGGAGTAGGCCTCAGCACTACCCAAGAGTGTATAATTACCCCATACATTACACCAGGAGCAGTCAGGAGTAGGCCTCAGCACTACCCAAGAGTGTTTAATTACCCCATACATTACACCAGGAGCAGTCAGGAGTAGGCCTCAGCACTACCCAAGAGTGTATAATTACCCCATACATTACACCAGGAGCAGTCAGGAGTAGGCCTCAGCACTACCCAAGAGTGTATAATTACCCCATACATTACACCAGGAGCAGTCAGGAGTAGGCCTCAGCACTACCCAAGAGTGTTTAATTACCCCATACATTACACCAGGAGCAGTCAGGAGTAGGCCTCAGCACTACCCAAGAGTGTATAATTACCTCATACATTACACCAGGAGCAGTCAGGAGTAGGCCTCAGCAGTACCCAAGAGTGTTTAATTACCCCATACATTACACCAGGTGCAGTCAGGAGTAGGCCTCAGCACTACCCAAGAGTGTTTAATTACCCCATACATTACACCAGGAGCAGTCAGGAGTAGGCCTCAGCACTACCCAAGAGTGTTTAATTACCCCATACATTACACCAGGAGCAGTCAGGAGTAGGCCTCAGCACTACCCAAGAGTGTTTAATTACCTCATACATTACACCAGGAGCAGTCAGGAGTAGGCCTCAGCACTACCCAAGAGTGTATAATTACCCCATACATTACACCAGGTGCAGTCAGGAGTAGGCCTCAGCAGTACCCAAGAGTGTATAATTACCCCATACATTACACCAGGAGCAGTCAGGAGTAGGCCTCAGCACTACCCAAGAGTGTATAATTACCCCATACATTACACCAGGAGCAGTCAGGAGTAGGCCTCAGCATTACCCAAGAGTGTTTAATTACCCCATACATTACACCAGGAGCAGTCAGGAGTAGGCCTCAGCACTACCCAAGAGTGTATAATTACCTCATACATTACACCAGGAGCAGTCAGGAGTAGGCCTCAGCAGTACCCAAGAGTGTTTAATTTACCCCATACATTACACCAGGAGCAGTCAGGAGTAGGCCTCAGCACTACCCAAGAGTGTATAATTACCCCATACATTACACCAGGAGCAGTCAGGAGTAGGCCTCAGCAGTACCCAAGAGTGTATAATTACCCCATACATTACACCAGGTGCAGTCAGGAGTAGGCCTCAGCACTACCCAAGAGTGTTTAATTACCCCATACATTACACCAGGAGCAGTCAGGAGTAGGCCTCAGCACTACCCAAGAGTGTTTAATTACCCCATACATTACACCAGGAGCAGTCAGGAGTAGGCCTCAGCACTACCCAAGAGTGTATAATTACCCCATACATTACACCAGAGCAGTCAGGAGTAGGCCTCAGCAGTACCCAAGAGTGTTTAATTACCCCATACATTACACCAGGAGCAGTCAGGAGTAGGCCTCAGCACTACCCAAGAGTGTTTAATTACCCCATACATTACACCAGGAGCAGTCAGGAGTAGGCCTCAGCACTACCCAAGAGTGTATAATTACCCCATACATTACACCAGGAGGAGTCAGGAGTAGGCCTCAGCAGTACCCAAGAGTGTATAATTACCCCATACATTACACCAGGTGCAGTCAGGAGTAGGCCTCAGCACTACCCAAGAGTGTTTAATTACCCCATACATTACACCAGGAGCAGTCAGGAGTAGGCCTCAGCACTACCCAAGAGTGTATAATTACCCCATACATTACACCAGGTGCAGTCAGGAGTAGGCCTCAGCACTACCCAAGAGTGTTTAATTACCCCATACATTACACCAGGAGGAGTCAGGAGTAGGCCTCAGCACTACCCAAGAGTGTTTAATTACCCCATACATTACACCAGGAGCAGTCAGGAGTAGGCCTCAGCAGTACCCAAGAGTGTTTAATTACCCCATACATTACACCAGGAGCAGTCAGGAGTAGGCCTCAGCACTACCCAAGAGTGTTTAATTACCCCATACATTACACCAGGGAGCAGTCAGGAGTAGGCCTCAGCACTACCCAAGAGTGTTTAATTACCCCATACAATTACACCAGGTGCAAGTCAGGAGTAGGCCTCAGCAGTACCCAAGAGTGTATAATTACCCCATACATTACACCAGGAGCAGTCAGGAGTAGGCCTCAGCAGTACCCAAGAGTGTATAATTACCCCCATACTACATTACACCAGGAGCAGTCAGGAGTAGGCCTCAGCACTACCCAAGAGTGTATAATTACCCCCATACATTACACGCAGGAGCAGTCAGGAGTAGGCCTCAGCACTACCCAAGAGTGTTTAATTACCCCATACATTACACCAGGAGCAGTCAGGAGTAGGCCTCAGCACTACCCAAGAGTGTTTAATTGCCCCATACATTACACCAGGAGCAGTCAGGAGTAGGCCTCAGCACTACCCAAGAGTGTTTAATTACCCCATACATTACACCAGGTGCAGTCAGGAGTAGGCCTCAGCACTACCCAAGAGTGTTTAATTACCCCATACATTGGTATCAGGAGCAGTCAGGAGTAGGCCTCAGCACTAACCAAGAGTGTATAATTAACCCCATACATTGCACCAGGAGCAGTCAGGAGTAGGCCTCAGCACTACCCAAGAGTGTTTAATTACCCCATACATTACACCAGGAGCAGTCAGGAGTAGGCCTCAGCACTACCCAAGAGTGTTTAATTACCCCATACATTACACCAGGAGCAGTCAGGAGTAGGCCTCAGCAGATACCCAAGAGTGTATAATTACCCCATACATTACACCAGGAGCAGTCAGGAGTAGGCCTCAGCACTACCCAAGAGTGTTTAATTACCCCATACATTACACCAGGAGCAGTCAGGAGTAGGCCTCAGCACTACCCAAGAGTGTTTAATTACCCCATACATTACACCAGGAGCAGTCAGAAGTAGGCCTCAGTAGTACCCAAGAGTGTTTAATTACCCTCATACATTACACCAGGAGCAGTCAGGAGTAGGTCTCAGCACTACCCAAGAGTGTATAATTACCCCATACATTACACCAGGAGCAGTCAGGAGTAGGCCCTCAGCAGTACCCAAGAGTGTTTAATTACCCCATACATTACACCAGGAGCAGTCAGGAGTAGGCCTCAGCACTACCCAAGAGTATATAATTACCACATACATTACACCAGGAGCAGTCAGGAGTAGGCCTCAGCACTACCCAAGAGTGTATAATTACCCCATACATTACACCAGGAGCAGTCAGGAGTAGGCCTCAGCACTACCCAAGAGTGTTTAATTACCCCATACATTACACCAGGAGCAGTCAGGAGTAGGCCTCAGCACTACCCAAGAGTGTATAATTACCCCATACATTACACCAGGAGCAGTCAGGAGTAGGCCTCAGCACTACCCAAGAGTGTTTAATTACCCCATACATTACACCAGGAGCAGTCAGGAGTAGGCCTCAGCAGTACCGAAGAGTGTATAATTACCCCATACATTACACCAGGGAGCAGTCAGGAGTAGGCCTCAGCACTACCCAAGAGTGTATAATTACCCCATACATTACACCAGGAGCAGTCAGGAGTAGGCCTCAGCACTACCCAAGAGTGTATAATTACCCCATACATTACACCAGGAGCAGTCAGGAGTAGGCCTCAGCACTACTCAAGAGTGTATAATTACCCCATACATTACACCAGGAGCAGTCAGGAGTAGGCCTCAGCACTACCCAAGAGTGTATAATTACCCCATACATTACACCAGGAGCAGTCAGGAGTAGGCCTCAGCACTACCAAAGAGTGTTTAATTACCCCATACATTACACCAGGAGCAGTCAGGAGTAGGCCTCAGCAGTACCCAAGAGTGTTTAATTACCCCATACATTACACCAGGAGCAGTCAGGAGTAGGCCTCAGCAGTACCCAAGAGGGTTTAATTACCCCATACATTACACCAGGAGCAGTCAGGAGTAGGCCTCAGCACTACCCAAGAGTGTTTAATTACCCCATACATTACACCAGGAGCAGTCAGGAGTAGGCCTCAGCAGTACCCAAGAGGTGTATAATTACCCCATACATTACACCAGGAGCAGTCAGGAGTAGGCCTCAGCACTACCCAAGAGTGTATAATTACCCATACATTACACCAGGAGCAGTCAGGAGTAGGCCTCAGCACTACCCAAGAGTGTTTAATTACCCCATACATTACACCAGGAGCAGACAGGAGTAGGCCTCAGCACTACCCAAGAGTGTTTAATTACCCCCGATACATTACACCAGGAGCAGTCAGGAGTAGGCCTCAGCAGTACCCAAGAGTGTTTAATTACCCCATACATTGCACCAGGAGCAGTCAGGAGTAGGCCTCAGCACTACCCAAGAGTGTATAATTACCCCATACATTACACCAGGAGCAGTCAGGAGTAGGCCTCAGCACTACCCAAGAGTGTTTAATTACCCCATACATTACACCAGGAGCAGTCAGGAGTAGGCCTCAGCACTACCCAAGAGTGTATAATTACCCCATACATTACACCAGGAGCAGTCAGGAGTAGGCCTCAGCACTACCCAAGAATGTTTAATTACCCCATACATTACACCAGGTGCAGTCAGGAGTAGGCCTCAGCACTACCCAAGAGTGTTTAATTACCCCATACATTACACCAGGAGCAGTCAGGAGTAGGCCTCAGCACTACACAAGAGTGTTTAATTACCCCATACATTATACCAGGAGCAGTCAGGAGTAGGCCTCAGCACTACCCAAGAGTGTATAATTACCCCATACATTACACCAGGAGCAGTCAGGAGTAGGCCTCAGCACTACCCAAGAGTGTTTAATTACCCCATACATTATACCAGGAGCAGTCAGGAGTAGGCCTCAGCACTACCCAAGAGTGTTTTAATTACCCCATACATTATACCAGGAGCAGTCAGGAGTAGGCCTCAGCACTACCCAAGAGTGTTTAATTACCCCATACATTACACAAGGAGCAGTCAGGAGGAGGCCTCAGCACTACCCAAGAGTGTATAATTACCCCATACATTACACCAGGAGCAGTCAGGAGTAGGCCTCAGCACTACCCAAGAGTGTTTAATTACCCCATACATTACACCAGGAGCAGTCAGGAGTAGGCCTCAGCACTACCCAAGAGTGTATAATTACCCAATACATTACACCAGGAGCAGTCAGGAGTAGGCCTCAGCACTACCAAAGAGTGTTTAATTACCCCATACATTACACCAGGAGCAGTCAGGAGTAGGCCTCAGCACTACCCAAGAGTGTTTAATTACCCCATACATTACACCAGGAGCAGTCAGGAATAGGCCTCAGCACTACCGCAAGAGTGTATAATTACCCCATACATTGCACCAGGAGCAGTCAGGAGTAGGCCTCAGCACTACCCAAGAGTGTTTAATTACCCCATACATTACACCAGGAGCAGTCAGGAGTAGGCCTTCAGCACTACCCAAGAGTGTATAATTACCCCATACATTACACCAGGAGCAGTCAGGAGTAGGCCTCAGCACTACCCAAGAGTGTTTAATTACCCCATACATTACACCAGGAGCAGTCAGGAGTAGGCCTCAGCACTACCCAAGAGTGTATAATTACCCCATACATTACACCAGGAGCAGTCAGAAGTAGGCCTCAGCACTACCCAAGAGTGTTTAATTACCCCATACATTACACCAGGAGCAGTCAGGAGTAGGCCTCAGCACTACCCAAGAGTGTATAATTACCCCATACATTACACCAGGAGCAGTCAGGAGTAGGCCTCAGCAGTACCCAAGAGGGTTTAATTACCCCATACATTACACCAGAGCAGTCAGGAGTAGGCCTCAGCACTACCCAAGAGTGTTTAATTACCCCATACATTACACCAGGAGCAGTCAGGAGTAGGCCTCAGCACTACCCAAGAGTGTATAATTACCCCATACATTACACCAGGAGCAGTCAGGAGTAGGCCTCAGCCACTACCCAAGAGTGTATAATTACCCCATACATCTACACCAGGAGCAGTCAGGAGTAGGCCTCAGCACTACCCAAGAGTGTTTAATTACCCCATACATTACACCAGAGCAGTCAGGAGTAGGCCTCAGCACTACCCAAGAGTGTATAATTACCCCATACATTACACCAGGAGCAGTCAGGAGTAGGCCTCAGCACTACCCAAGAGTGTATAATTACCCCATACATTACACCAGGAGCAGTCAGAGAGTAGGCCTCAGCACTACCCAAGAGTGTTTAATTACCCCATACATTACACCAGGAGCAGTCAGGAGTAGGCCTCAGCACTACCCAAGAGTGTATAATTACCTCATACCATTACACCAGGAGCAGTCAGGAGTAGGCCTCAGCAGTACCCAAGAGTGTTTAAATTACCCCATACATTACACCAGGTGCAGTCAGGAGTAGGCCTCAGCACTACCCAAGAGTGTTTAATTACCCCATACATTACACCAGGAGCAGTCAGGAGTAGGCCTCAGCACTACCCAAGAGTGTTTAATTACCCCATACATTACACCAGGAGCAGTCAGGAGTAGGCCTCAGCACTACCCAAGAGTGTTTAATTACCCTCATACATTACACCAGGAGCAGTCAGGAGTAGGCCTCAGCACTACCCAAGAGTGTATAATTACCCATACATTACACAGGAGCAGTCAGGAGTAGGCCTCAGCAGTACCCAAGAGTGTATAATTACCCCATACATTACACCAGGAGCAGTCAGGAGTAGGCCTCAGCACTACCCAAGAGTGTATAATTACCCCATACATTACACCAGGAGCAGTCAGGAGTAGGCCTCAGCATTACCCAAGAGTGTTTAATTACCCCATACATTACACCAGGAGCAGTCAGGAGTAGGCCTCAGCACTACCCAAGAGTGTATAATTACCTCATACATTACACCAGGAGCAGTCAGGAGTAGGCCTCAGCAGTACCCAAGAGTGTTTAATTACCCCATACATTACACCAGGAGCAGTCAGGAGTAGGCCTCAGCACTACCCAAGAGTGTATAATTACCCCATACATTACACCAGGAGCAGTCAGGAGTAGGCGCTCAGCAGTACCAAGAGTGTATAATTACCCCATACATT
>NW_026608904.1:25000-48551 GCF_029499605.1 Hyla sarda | reverse complement strand
AAGGACACCCCAGAGCCCGCACACCAACGCCAGTATATCCTTATATGAAGGACACCCCAGAGCCCGCACACCAACCCCAGTATATCCTTATATGAAGGACACACCAGAGCCCGCACACCAACGCCAGTATAACCTTATATGAAGGACACACCGGAGCCCGCACACCAACGCCAGTATATCCTTATATGAAGGACACACCAGACCCCGCACACCAACGCCAGTATATCCTTATATGAAGGACACACCAGAGCCCGCACACCAACGCCAGTATATCCTTATATGAAGGACACACCAGAGCCCGCACACCAACACCAGTATATCCTTATATGAAGGACACACCAGAGCCCGCACACCAACGCCAGTGTATCCTTATATGAAGGACACACCAGAGCCCGCACACCAACGCCAGTATATCCTTATATGAAGGACACACCAGAGCCCGCACACCAACGCCAGTATATCCTTATATGAAGGACACCAGAGCCCGCACACCAACGCCAGTATATCCTTATATGAAGGACACACCAGAGCCCGCACACCAACGCCAGTATATCCTTATATGAAGGACACACCAGAGCCCGCACACCAACGCCAGTATATCCTTATATGAAGGACACACCAGAGCCCGCACACCAACGCCAGTATATCCTTATATGAAGGACACACCAGAGCCCGCACACCAACGCCAGTATATCCTTATATGAAGGACACACCAGAGCCCGCACACCAACGCCAGTATATCCTTATATGAAGGACACACCAGAGCCCGCACACCAACGCCAGTATATCCTTATATGAAGGACACACCAGAGCCCGCACACCAACGCCAGTATATCCTTATATGAAGGACACACCAGAGCCCGCACACCAACGCCAGTATATCCTTATATGAAGGACACACCAGAGCCCGCACACCAACGCCAGTATATCCTTATATGAAGGACACACCAGAGCCCGCACACCAACGCCAGTATATCCTTATATGAAGGACACACCAGAGCCCGCACACCAACGCCAGAGTATATCCTTATATGAAGGACACACCAGAGCCCGCACACCAACGCCAGTATATCCTTATATGAAGGACACACCAGAGCCCGCACACCAACGCCAGTATATCCTTATATGAAGGACACACCAGAGCCCGCACACCAACGCCAGTATATCCTTATATGAAGGACACACCAGAGCCCGCACACCAACGCCAGTATATCCTTATATGAAGGACACACCAGAGCCCGCACACCAACGCCAGTATATCCTTATATGAAGGACACACCAGACCCCGCACACCAACGCCAGTATATCCTTATATGAAGGACACCCCAGAGCCCGCACACCAACGCCAGTATATCCTTATATGAAGGACACACCAGTGCCCGCACACCAACGCCAGTATATCCTTATATGAAGGACACACCAGAGCCCGCACACCAACGCCAGTATATCCTTATATGAAGGACACACCAGAGCCCGCACACCAACGCCAGTATATCCTTATATGAAGAACACACCAGAGCCCACACACCAACGCCAGTATATCCTTATATGAAGGAGACACCAGAGCCCGCACACCAACGCCAGTATATCCTTATATGAAGGACACACCAGACCCCGCACACCAACGCCAGTATATCCTTATATGAAGGACACACCAGACCCCGCACACCAACGCCAGTATATCCTTATATGAAGGACACACCAGAGCCCACACACCAACGCCAGTATATCCTTATATGAAGAACACACCAGAGCCCGCACACCAACGCCAGTATATCCTTATATGAAGGACACACCAGAGCCCGCACACCAACGCCAATATATCCTTATATGAAGGACACACCAGAGCCCGCACACCAACGCCAGTATATCCTTATATGAAGGACACACCAGAGCCCACACACCAACGTCAGTATATCCTTATATGAAGGACACACCAGAGCCCGCACACCAACACCAGTATATCCTTATATGAAGGACACACCAGAGCCCGCACACCAACGCCAGTATATCCTTATATGAAGGACACACCAGAGCCCGCACCCCAACGCCAGTATATCCTTATATGAAGGACACACCAGAGCCCGCACCCCAACGCCAGTATATCCTTATATGAAGGACACACCAGAGCCCGCACACTAACGCCAGTATATCCTTATATGAAGGACACACCAGAGCCCGCACACCAACGCCAGTATATCCTTATATGAAGGACACACCAGAGCCCGCACACCAACGCCAGTATATCCTTATATGAAGGACACACCAGACCCCGCACCCCAACGCCAGTATATCCTTATATGAAGGACACACCAGAGCCCGCACCCCAACGCCAGTATATCCTTATATGAAGGACACACCAGAGCCCGCACACCAACGCCAGTATATCCTTATATGAAGGACACACCAGAGCCCGCACACCAACGCCAGTATATCCTTATATGAAGGACACAGCAGAGCCCGCACACCAACGCCAGTATATCCTTATATGAAGGACACACCAGACCCCGCACCCCAACGCCAGTATATCCTTATATGAAGGACACAGCAGAGCCCGCACACCAACGCCAGTATATCCTTATATGAAGGACACACCGGAGCCCGCACACCAACGCCAGTATATCCTTATATGAAGGACACACCAGAGCCCGCACACCAACGCCAGTATATCCTTATATGAAGGACACACCAGAGCCCGCACACCAACGCCAGTATATCCTTATATGAAGGACACACCAGAGCCCGCACACCAACGCCAGTATATCCTTATATGAAGGACACACCAGAGCCCGCACACCAACGCCAGTATATCCTTATATGAAGGACACACCAGAGCCCGCACACCAACGCCAGTATATCCTTATATGAAGGACACAGCAGAGCCCGCACACCAACGCCAGTATATCCTTATATGAAGGACACACCAGAGCCCGCACACCAACGCCAGTATATCCTTATATAAAGGACACACCAGAGCCCGCACACCAACGCCAGTATATCCTTATATGAAGGACACACCAGAGCCCGCACACCAACGCCAGTATATCCTTATATGAAGGACACACCAGAGCCCGCACACCAACGCCAGTATATCCTTATATGAAGGACACACCAGAGCCCGCACACCAACGCCAGTATATCCTTATATGAAGGACACACCAGAGCCCGCACACCAACGCCAGTATATCCTTATATGAAGGACACACCAGAGCCCGCACACCAACGCCAGTATATCCTTATATGAAGGACACACCAGAGCCCGCACACCAACGCCAGTATATCCTTATATGAAGGACACACCAGAGCCCGCACACCAACACCAGTGTATCCTTATATGAAGGACACACCAGAGCCCGCACACCAACGCCAGTATATCCTTATATGAAGGACACACCAGAGCCCGCACACCAACGCCAGTATATCCTTATATGAAGGACACACCAGAGCCCGCACACCAACGCCAGTATATCCTTATATGAAGGACACACCAGAGCCCGCACACCAACGCCAGTATATCCTTATATGAAGGACACACCAGAGCCCGCACACCAACGCCAGTATATCCTTATATGAAGGACACACCAGAGCCCGCACACCAACGCCAGTATATCCTTATATGAAGGACACAGCAGAGCCCGCACACCAACGCCAGTATATCCTTATATGAAGGACACACCAGAGCCCGCACACCAACGCCAGTATATCCTTATATGAAGGACACACCAGAGCCCGCACACCAACGCCAGTATATCCTTATATGAAGGACACACCAGAGCCCGCACACCAACGCCAGTATATCCTTATATGAAGGACACACCAGAGCCCGCACACCAACGCCAGTATATCCTTATATGAAGGACACACCAGAGCCCGCACACCAACGCCAGTATATCCTTATATGAAGGACACACCAGAGCCCGCACACCAACGCCAGTATATCCTTATATGAAGGACACACCAGAGCCCGCACACCAACGCCAGTATATCCTTATATGAAGGACACACCAGAGCCCGCACACCAACGCCAGTATATCCTTATATGAAGGACACACCAGAGCCCGCACACCAACGCCAGTATATCCTTATATGAAGGACACACCAGAGCCCGCACACCAACGCCAGTATATCCTTATATGAAGGACACACCAGAGCCCGCACACCAACGCCAGTATATCCTTATATGAAGGACACACCAGAGCCCGCACACCAACGCCAGTATATCCTTATATGAAGGACACACCAGAGCCCGCACACCAACGCCAGTATATCCTTATATGAAGGACACCCCAGAGCCCGCACACCAACGCCAGTATATCCTTATATGAAGGACACACCAGAGCCCGCACACCAACGCCAGTATATCCTTATATGAAGGACACACCAGAGCCCGCACACCAACGCCAGTATATCCTTATATGAAGGACACACCAGAGCCCGCACACCAACGCCAGTATATCCTTATATGAAGGACACACCAGAGCCCGCACACCAACGCCAGTATATCCTTATATGAAGGACACACCAGAGCCCGCACACCAACGCCAGTATATCCTTATATGAAGGACACACCAGAGCCCGCACACCAACGCCAGTATATCCTTATATGAAGGACACACCAGAGCCCGCACACCAACGCCAGTATATCCTTATATGAAGGACACACCAGAGCCCGCACACCAACACCAGTGTATCCTTATATGAAGGACACACCAGAGCCCGCACACCAACGCCAGTATATCCTTATATGAAGGACACACCAGAGCCCGCACACCAACGCCAGTATATCCTTATATGAAGGACACACCAGAGCCCGCACACCAACGCCAGTATATCCTTATATGAAGGACACACCAGAGCCCACACACCAACGCCAGTATATCCTTATATGAAGGACACACCAGAGCCCGCACACCAACGCCAGTATATCCTTATATGAAGGACACACCAGAGCCCGCACACCAACGCCAGTATATCCTTATATGAAGGACACACCAGAGCCCGCACACCAACGCCAGTATATCCTTATATGAAGGACACACCAGAGCCCGCACACCAACGCCAGTATATCCTTATATGAAGGACACACCAGAGCCCGCACACCAACGCCAGTATATCCTTATATGAAGGACACACCAGAGCCCGCACACCAACGCCAGTATATCCTTATATGAAGGACACACCAGAGCCCGCACACCAACGCCAGTATATCCTTATATGAAGGACACACCAGAGCCCGCACACCAACGCCAGTGTATCCTTATATGAAGGACACACCAGAGCCCGCACACCAACACCAGTGTATCCTTATATGAAGGACACACCAGAGCCCGCACACCAACGCCAGTATATCCTTATATGAAGGACACACCAGAGCCCGCACACCAACGCCAGTATATCCTTATATGAAGGACACACCAGAGCCCGCACACCAACGCCAGTATATCCTTATATGAAGGACACACCAGAGCCCGCACACCAACGCCAGTATATCCTTATATGAAGGACACACCAGAGCCCGCACACCAACGCCAGTATATCCTTATATGAAGGACACAGCAGAGCCCGCACACCAACGCCAGTATATCCTTATATGAAGGACACACCAGAGCCCGCACACCAACGCCAGTATATCCTTATATGAAGGACACACCAGAGCCCGCACACCAACGCCAGTATATCCTTATATGAAGGACACACCAGAGCCCGCACACCAACGCCAGTATATCCTTATATGAAGGACACACCAGAGCCCGCACACCAACGCCAGTATATCCTTATATGAAGGACACACCAGAGCCCGCACACCAACGCCAAGGTGTATAAACTCCATATTAATGCTGCTTGAACATCGTCCAGGCAGCATTAGGGTAGCACCTGTGAGGCCGGCACCTATATCAGCCATCTTGGATGGGGCTTGTAGCCTCCTCCCCCCTCCCATTGTATATGTGCTCAGTCCACACTGGGGGTTACTGGGAGTCGCCCTAATGCTGCTGTAATTGCCCAATGGCCCCTGGTTTGTTTATCACTCACAGGTAGGTTCTCCTTCCTTTTTATTTGTGGGTCATTCTTGTGCTTAGATTAAGGATGAAGAAAGCGGAGTGACCCCTTACCTACATGAATATCTGTTCTAATATATAACAGGGTGATCCTCTGTCCTCCTCCTCCCTCCAGACTCCTCTGTCCTCCTCCTCCCTCCAGACCCCTCTGTCCTCCTCCTCCCTCCAGACTCCTCTGTCCTCCTCCTCCCTCCAGACTCCTCTGTCCTCCTCCTCCTCCTCCTCCCTCCAGACTCCTCTGTCCTCCTCCTCCCTCCAGACTCCTCTGTCCTCCTCCTCCCTCCAGACTCCTCTGTCCTCCTCCTCCTCCTCCTCCTCCCTCCAGACTCCTCTGTCCTCCTCCTCCCTCCAGACTCCTCTGTCCTCCTCCTCCCTCCAGACTCCTCTGTCCTCCTCCTCCTCCCTCCAGACTCCTCTGTCCTCCTCCTCCCTCCAGACTCCTCTGTCCTCCTCCTCCCTCCAGACTCCTCTGTCCTCCTCCTCCTCCTCCCTCCAGACTCCTCTGTCCTCCTCCTCCCTCCAGACTCCTCTGTCCTCCTCCTCCTCCCTCCAGACTCCTCTGTCCATCTCCTCCTCCTCCTCCCTCCAGACTCCTGTCCTCCTCCTCCTCCTCCCTCCAGACTCCTCTGTCCTCCTCCTCCTCCTCCCTCCAGACTCCTCTGTCCTCCTCCTCCTCCTCCCTCCAGACTCCTCTGTCCTCCTCCTCCTCCTCCCTCCAGACTCCTCTGTCCTCCTCCTCCTCCTCCCTCCAGACTCCTCTGTCCTCCTCCTCCTCCTCCCTCCAGACTCCTCTGTCCTCCTCCTCCTCCTCCCTCCAGACTCCTCTGTCCTCCTCTTCCTCCTCCTCCTCCCTCCAGACTCCTCTGTCCTCCTCCTCCTCCCTCCAGACTCCTCTGTCCTCCTCCTCCCTCCAGACTCCTCTGTCCTCCTCCTCCCTCCAGACTCCTCTGTCCATCTCCTCCTCCTCCTCCCTCCAGACTCCTCTGTCCATCTCCTCCTCCTCCTCCCTCCAGACTCCTGTCCTCCTCCTCCTCCCTCCAGACTCCTCTGTCCTCCTCCTCCTCCCTCCAGACTCCTCTGTCCTCCTCCTCCTCCCTCCAGACTCCTCTGTCCTCCTCCTCCTCCCTCCAGACTCCTCTGTCCTCCTCCTCCTCCCTCCAGACTCCTCTGTCCTCCTCCTCCTCCTCCCTCCAGACTCCTCTGTCCTCCTCCTCCCTCCAGACCCCTCTGTCCTCCTCCTCCTCCCTCCAGACCCCTCTGTCCTCCTCCTCCTCCCTCCAGACCCCTCTGTCCTCCTCTTCCTCCTCCCTCCAGACCCCTCTGTCCTCCTCTTCCTCCTCCTCCCTCCAGACCCTTCTGTCCTCCTCTTCCTCCTCCTCCTCCTCCCTCCAGACCCATCTGTCCTCCTCTTCCTCCTCCTCCTCCTCCCTCCAGACCCCTCTGTCCTCCTCTTCCTCCTCCCTCCAGACCCCTCTGTCCTCCTCCTCCCTCCAGACCCCTCTGTCCTCCTCCTCCTCCTCCAGACCCCTCTGTCGTCGTCCTCCTCCTCCTCCAGACCCCTCTGTCGTCGTCCTCCTCCTCCCTCCAGACCCCTCTGTCGTCGTCCTCCTCCTCCCTCCAGACTCCTCTGTCCATCTCCTCCTCCTCCTCCCTCCAGACTCCTCTGTCCATCTCCTCCTCCTCCTCCCTCCAGACTCCTCTGTCCTCCTCCTCCTCCTCCTCCCTCCAGACTCCTCTGTCCTCCTCCTCCTCCTCCTCCCTCCAGACTCCTCTGTCCTCCTCCTCCTCCTCCTCCCTCCAGACTCCTCTGTCCTCCTCCTCCTCCTCCCTCCAGACTCCTCTGTCCTCCTCCTCCTCCCTCCAGACCCCTCTGTCCTCCTCCTCCTCCCTCCAGACCCCTCTGTCCTCCTCCTCCTCCCTCCAGACCCCTCTGTCCTCCTCTTCCTCCTCCCTCCAGACCCCTCTGTCCTCCTCTTCCTCCTCCTCCCTCCAGACCCTTCTGTCCTCCTCTTCCTCCTCCTCCTCCTCCCTCCAGACCCCTCTGTCCTCCTCTTCCTCCTCCTCCTCCTCCCTCCAGACCCCTCTGTCCTCCTCTTCCTCCTCCTCCTCCCTCCAGACCCCTCTGTCCTCCTCCTCCTCCTCCTCCTCCTCCCTCCAGACCCCTCTGTCCTCCTCCTCCCTCCAGACCCCTCTGTCCTCCTCCTACTCCCTCCAGACCCCTCTGTCCTCCTCCTCCTCGTCCTCCTACTCCCTCCAGACCCCTCTGTCCTCCTCCCTCCAGACCCCTCTGTCCTCCTCCTCCTCCCTCCAGACCCCTCTGTCCTCCTCCCTCCAGACCCCTCTGTCCTCCTCCTCCCTCCAGACCCCTCTGTCCTCCTCCTCCTCCCTCCAGACCCCTCTGTCCTCCTCCTCCTCGTCCTCCTCCTCCCTCCAGACCCCTCTGTCCTCCTCCTCCTCCCTCCAGACCCCTCTGTCCTCCTCCTCCTCCCTCCAGACCCCTCTGTCCTCCTCCTCCCTCCAGACCCCTCTGTCTTCCTCCTCCCTCCAGACCCCTCTGTCCTCCTCCTCCCTCCAGACCCCTCTGTCCTCCTCCTCCTCCCTCCAGACCCCTCTGTCCTCCTCCTCCTCGTCCTCCTCCTCTCTCCAGACCCCTCTGTCCTCCTCCTCCCTCCAGACCCCTCTGTCCTCCTCCTCCCTCCAGACCCCTCTGTCCTCCTCCTCCCTCCAGACCCCTCTGTCCTCCTCCTCCCTCCAGACCCCTCTGTCCTCCTCCTCCCTCCAGACCCCTCTGTCCTCCTCCTCCCTCCAGACCCCTCTGTCCTCCTCCTCCCTCCAGACCCCTCTGTCCTCCTCCTCCCTCCAGACCCCTCTGTCCTCCTCCTCCTCCCTCCAGACCCCTCTGTCCTCCTCCTCCTCCCTCCAGACCCCTCTGTCCTCCTCCTCCCTCCAGACCCCTCTGTCCTCCTCCTCCTCCCTCCAGACCCCTCTGTCCTCCTCCTCCTCCCTCCAGACCCCTCTGTCCTCCTCCTCCTCGTCCTCCTCCTCCCTCCAGACCCCTCTGTTGTCCTCCTCCTCCCCCCTCCAGTCCCCTCTGTCGTCCTCCTCCTCCCTCCAGACCCCTCTGTTGTCCTCCTCCTCCCCCCTCCAGACCCCTCTGTCGTCCTCCTCCTCCCTCCAGACCCCTCTGTCGTCCTCCTCCAGACCCCTCTGTCGTCCTCCTCCAGACCCCTCTGTCGTCCTCCTCCAGACCCCTCTGTCGTCCTCCTCCAGACCCCTCTGTCGTCGTCCTCCTCCTCCTCCAGACCCCTCTGTCGTCGTCCTCCTCCTCCTCCAGACCCCTCTGTCGTCGTCCTCCTCCTCCAGACCCCTCTGTCGTCGTCCTCCTCCTCCTCCTCCAGACCCCTCTGTCGTCGTCCTCCTCCTCCTCCTCCAGACCCCTCTGTCGTCGTCCTCCTCCTCCTCCTCCAGACCCCTCTGTCGTCGTCCTCCTCCTCCTCCTCCAGACCCCTCTGTCGTCGTCCTCCTCCTCCTCCTCCAGACCCCTCTGTCGTCGTCCTCCTCCTCCAGACCCCTTCGTCGTCCTCCTCCTCCAGACCCCTCTGTCGTCCTCCTCCTCCTCCTCCTCCAGACCCCTCTGTCGTCGTCCTCCTCCTCCAGACCCCTCTGTCGTCGTCCTCCTCCTCCAGACCCCTCTGTCGTCGTCCTCCTCCTCCAGACCCCTCTGTCGTCGTCCTCCTCCTCCAGACCCCTCTGTCGTCGTCCTCCTCCTCCAGACCCCTCTGTCGTCGTCCTCCTCCAGACCCCTCTGTCGTCGTCCTCCTCCTCCAGACCCCTCTGTCGTCGTCCTCCTCCTCCTCCAGACCCCTCTGTCGTCGTCCTCCTCCTCCTCCAGACCCCTCTGTCGTCGTCCTCCTCCTCCTCCAGACCCCTCTGTCGTCGTCCTCCTCCTCCAGACCCCTCTGTCGTCGTCCTCCTCCTCCTCCAGACCCCTCTGTCGTCGTCCTCCTCCAGACCACTCTGTCGTCGTCCTCCTCCAGACCACTCTGTCGTCGTCGTCCTCCTCCTCCTCCAGACCCCTCTGTCGTCGTCCTCCTCCTCCTCCTCCAGACCCCTCTGTCGTCGTCCTCCTCCAGACCCCTCTGTCGTCGTCCTCCTCCTCCTCCTCCAGACCCCTCTGTCGTCGTCCTCCTCCTCCAGACCCCTCTGTCGTCGTCCTCCTCCTCCTCCAGACCCCTCTGTCGTCGTCCTCCTCCTCCTCCAGACCCCTCTGTCGTCGTCCTCCTCCTCCTCCAGACCCCTCTGTCGTCGTCCTCCTCCTCCTCCAGACCCCTCTGTCGTCGTCCTCCTCCTCCTCCAGACCCCTCTGTCGTCGTCCTCCTCCTCCTCCTCCAGACCCCTCTGTCGTCGTCCTCCTCCTCCTCCTCCAGACCCCTCTGTTGTCGTCCTCCTCCTCCAGACCCCTCTGTCGTCGTCGTCCTCCTCCTCCTCCAGACCCCTCTGTCGTCGTCCTCCTCCTCCTCCTCCAGACCCCTCTGTCGTCGTCCTCCTCCTCCAGACCCCTTCGTCGTCCTCCTCCTCCAGACCCCTCTGTCGTCGTCCTCCTCCTCCAGACCCCTCTGTCGTCGTCCTCCTCCTCCTCCTCCAGACCCCTCTGTCGTCGTCCTCCTCCTCCAGACCCCTCTGTCGTCGTCCTCCTCCAGACCCCTCTGTCGTCGTCCTCCTCCTCCAGACCCCTCTGTCGTCGTCCTCCTCCTCCTCCTCCAGACCCCTCTGTCGTCGTCCTCCTCCAGACCCCTCTGTCGTCCTCCTCCTCCAGACCCCTCTGTCGTCGTCCTCCTCCTCCTCCAGACCCCTCTGTCGTCGTCCTCCTCCTCCTCCAGACCCCTCTGTCGTCGTCCTCCTCCTCCAGACCCCTCTGTCGTCGTCCTCCTCCTCCTCCTCCAGACCCCTCTGTCGTCGTCCTCCTCCAGACCCCTCTGTCGTTGTCCTCCTCCTCCTCCTCCAGACCCCTCTGTCGTCGTCCTCCTCCTCCTCCTCCAGACCCCTCTGTCGTCGTCCTCCTCCAGACCCCTCTGTCGTCGTCCTCCTCCTCCTCCAGACCCCTCTGTCGTCGTCCTCCTCCAGACCCCTCTGTCGTCCTCCTCCTCCAGACCCCTCTGTCGTCGTCCTCCTCCTCCTCCAGACCCCTCTGTCGTCGTCCTCCTCCAGACCCCTCTGTCGTCCTCCTCCTCCAGACCCCTCTGTCGTCGTCCTCCTCCTCCTCCAGACCCCTCTGTCGTCGTCCTCCTCCTCCTCCAGACCCCTCTGTCGTCGTCCTCCTCCTCCAGACCCCTCTGTCGTCGTCCTCCTCCTCCTCCTCCAGACCCCTCTGTCGTCGTCCTCCTCCAGACCCCTCTGTCGTCGTCCTCCTCCTCCTCCTCCAGACCCCTCTGTCGTCGTCCTCCTCCTCCTCCTCCAGACCCCTCTGTCGTCGTCCTCCTCCAGACCCCTCTGTCGTCGTCCTCCTCCTCCTCCTCCAGACCCCTCTGTCGTCGTCCTCCTCCTCCAGACCCCTCTGTCGTCGTCCTCCTCCTCCTCCAGACCCCTCTGTCGTCGTCCTCCTCCAGACCCCTCTGTCGTCGTCCTCCTCCTCCAGACCCCTCTGTCGTCGTCCTCCTCCTCCAGACCCCTCTGTCGTCGTCCTCCTCCTCCAGACCCCTCTGTCGTCGTCCTCCTCCTCCTCCAGACCCCTCTGTCGTCGTCGTCCTCCTCCTCCTCCAGACCCCTCTGTCGTCGTCCTCCTCCTCCAGACCCCTCTGTCGTTGTCCTCCTCCTCCTCCTCCAGACCCCTCTGTCGTCGTCCTCCTCCTCCTCCAGACCCCTCTGTCGTCGTCCTCCTCCTCCTCCAGACCCCCTCTGTCGTCGTCCTCCTCCTCCTCCTCCTCCTCCAGACCCCTTCGTCGTCCTCCTCCTCCAGACCCCTCTGTCGTCGTCCTCCTCCTCCAGACCCCTCTGTCGTCGTCCTCCTCCTCCTCCTCCAGACCCCTCTGTCGTCGTCCTCCTCCTCCTCCTCCTCCAGACCCCTCTGTCGTCGTCCTCCTCCTCCAGACCCCTCTGTCGTCGTCCTCCTCCTCCTCCTCCAGACCCCTCTGTCGTCGTCCTCCTCCTCCAGACCCCTTTGTCGTCGTCCTCCTCCTCCTCCTCCAGACCCCTCTGTCGTCGTCCTCCTCCTCCTCCTCCAGACCCCTCTGTCGTCGTCCTCCTCCTCCTCCTCCAGACCCCTCTGTCGTCGTCCTCCTCCTCCTCCAGACCCCTCTGTTGTCGTCGTCCTCCTCCTCCAGACCCCTCTGTCGTCGTCCTCCTCCTCCAGACCCCTCTGTCGTCGTCCTCCTCCTCCAGACCCCTCTGTCGTCGTCCTCCTCCTCCAGACCCCTCTGTCGTCGTCCTCCTCCTCCAGACCCCTCTGTCGTCGTCCTCCTCCTCCTCCTCCAGACCCCTTTTTTCGTCGTCCTCCTCCTCCAGACCCCTCTGTCGTCGTCGTCCTCCTCCTCCTCCTCCTCCAGACCCCTCTGTCGTCGTCCTCCTCCAGACCCCTCTGTCGTCGTCCTCCTCCTCCTCCAGACCCCTCTGTCGTCGTCCTCCTCCTCCAGACCCCTCTGTCGTCGTCCTCCTCCTCCAGACCCCTCTGTCGTCGTCGTCCTCCTCCTCCAGACCCCTCTGTCGTCGTCCTCCTCCTCCTCCAGACCCCTCCGTCGTCGTCGTCCTCCTCCTCCAGACCCCTCTGTCGTCGTCCTCCTCCTCCAGACCCCTCTGTCGTCGTCCTCCTCCTCCTCCAGACCCCTCTGTCGTCGTCCTCCTCCTCCTCCAGACCCCTCTGTCGTCGTCCTCCTCCAGACCCCTCTGTCGTCGTCCTCCTCCTCCTCCTCCAGACCCCTCTGTCGTCGTCCTCCTCCTCCAGACCCCTCTGTCGTCGTCCTCTTCCTCCTCCTCCAGACCCCTCTGTCGTCGTCCTCCTCCTCCTCCTCCAGACCCCTCTGTCGTCGTCATCCTCCTCCTCCTCCAGACCCCTCTGTCGTCGTCCTCCTCCTCCAGAACCCTCTGTCGTCGTCCTCCTCCTCCAGACCCCTCTGTCATCCTCCTCCTCCTCCAGACCCCTCTGTCGTCCTCCTCCTCCTCCAGACCCCTCTGTCGTCCTCCTCCTCCTCCAGACCCCTCTGTCGTCCTCCTCCTCCTCCAGACCCCTCTGTCGTCCTCCTCCTCCTCCAGACCCCTCTGTCGTCCTCCTCCTCCTCCAGACCCCTCTGTCGTCCTCCTCCTCCTCCAGACCCCCCTGTCGTCCTCCTCCTCCAGACCCCAATAAAGTCTATACAATGGATCCTGCAGGTTTCATCCAATGTCTTTATTACATTTTTTATCTGTATATTTATTATTCGGCATTTTATATGTCCGTGTGGTAGAAATGTGATAATAGGGCGGCACATGCTGTTTTATTGAGAGGCCATTAGATGGCGCCATAAATCTACATTTTGTCCTAATCCTTCATCTTTACCTTTAATTCTTTAGTTTTAACCCTTTCTCAATATTCCAGCTCAGATTACTCGCGTCCTGAGAGATAAGAGTGTGAACAGTGTTCTATAAAACTATTTCCATCAGGAAAAATGATTCTCTAGTATTTTATTAATACAATACAAGAATTTGGGTCACTACGGTGGTAGATGTGACTGACCCTCAACACTGATGTAAAAGTGAGACATTATCCAGTAAATCCTTATATGAAGGACATGGAGCCCGCACACCAACACCAAGGGACCTAACACTAACCTACCTGTGCCGTATGGGCAAAACCGGGGGCCGGTGGGCAATTACAGCGGCATTAGGTCCGACTCAAAGCCAGCTCCCAATTACCTCCAGTGTGACAGCCCGCTCCCAGTTACCCCCAGTGTGACAGCTCGCTCCCAGTTACCCCCAGTGTGACAGCCCGCTCCCAGTTACCCCCAGTGTGACAGCTCGCTCCCATTTACTTCTAGTGTGACAGCCCACTCCCAGTTACCTCCAGTGTGACAGCCCACTCCCAGTTACCTCCAGTGTGACAGCCCGCTCCCAGTTACCTCCAGTGTGGCTGCTCGCTCCCAGTTACCTCCAGTGTGACAGCCCGCTCCCAGTTACCTCCAGTGTGACAGCTCGCTCCCAGTTACCTCCAGTGTGGCTGCTCGCTCCCAGTTACCTCCAGTGTGACTGCTCGCTCCCAGTTACCTCCAGTGTGGCTGCTCGCTCCCAGTTAACTCCAGTGTGGCTGCTCGCTCCCAGTTACCTCCAGTGTGGCTGCTCGCTCCCAGTTACCTCCAGTGTGGCTGCTCGCTCCCAGTTACCTCCAGTGTGGCTGCTCGCTCCCAGTTACCTCCAGTGTGGCTGCTCGCTCCCAGTTACCTCCAGTGTGACGGCTGCTCGCTCCCAGTTACCTCCAGTGTGACGGCCGCTCGCTCCCAGTTACCTCCAGTGTGACGGCCGCTCGCTCCCAGTTACCTCCAGTGTGACGGCCGCTCGCTCCCAGTTACCTCCAGTGTGACGGCCGCTCGCTCCCAGTTACCTCCAGTGTGACGACCGCTCGCTCCCAGTTACCTCCAGTGTGACGGCCGCTCGCTCCCAGTTACCCCCAGTGTGGCCGCTCGCTCCCAGTTACCTCCAGTGTGGCCGCTCGCTCCCAGTTACCTCCAGTGTGACCGCTCGCTCCCAGTTACCTCCAGGGTGACAGCTCGCTCCCAGTTACCTCCAGTGTGACCGCTCGCTCCCAGTTACCTCCAGTGTGGCCGCTCGCTCCCAGTTACCTCCAGGGTGACAGCCTCCTCCCAGTTACCTCCAGTGTGACAGCCTCCTCCCAGTTATCTCCAGTCTGGCCGCTCGCTCACAGTTACCTCCAGTGTGACCGCTCGCTCCCAGTTACCTCCAGTGTGGCCGCTCGCTCCCAGTTACCTCCAGTGTGACCGCTCGCTCCCAGTTACCTCCAGTGTGACCGCTCGCTCCCAGTTACCTCCAGTGTGACAGCTCGCTCCCAGTTACCTCCAGTGTGGCCGCTCGCTCCCAGTTACCTCCAGTGTGGCCGCTCGCTCCCAGTTACCTCCAGTGTGACCGCTCGCTCCCAGTTACCTCCAGTGTGACAGCTCGCACCCAGTTACCTCCAGGGTGACAGCTCGCTCCCAGTTACCTCCAGTGTGACCGCTCGCTCCCAGTTACCTCCAGTGTGGCCGCTCGCTCCCAGTTACCTCCAGTGTGACAGCCTCCTCCCAGTTACCTCCAGTGTGACAGCCTCCTCCCAGTTATCTCCAGTCTGGCCGCTCGCTCCCAGTTACCTCCAGTGTGACCGCTCGCTCCCAGTTACCTCCAGTGTGGCCGCTCGCTCCCAGTTACCTCCAGTGTGACCGCTCGCTCCCAGTTACCTCCAGTGTGACCGCTCGCTCCCAGTTACCTCCAGTGTGACAGCTTGCTCCCAGTTATCTCCAGTGTGACCGCTCGCTCCCAGTTACCTCCAGTGTGGCCGCTCGCTCCCAGTTACCTCCAGTGTGACAGCCTCCTCCCAGTTACCTCCAGTGTGACAGCCTCCTCCCAGTTATCTCCAGTGTGGCCGCTCGCTCCCAGTTACCTCCAGTGTGGCCGCTCGCTCCCAGTTACCTCCAGTGTGGCCGCTCGCTCCCAGTTACCTCCAGTGTGGCCGCTCGCTCCCAGTTACCTCCAGTGTGGCCGCTCGCTCCCAGTTACCTCCAGTGTGGCCGCTCGCTCCCAGTTACCTCCAGTGTGGCCGCTCGCTCCCAGTTACCTCCAGTGTGGCCGCTCGCTCCCAGTTACCTCCAGTGTGGCCGCTCGCTCCCAGTTACCTCCAGTGTGGCCGCTCGCTCCCAGTTACCTCCAGTGTGGCCGCTCGCTCCCAGTTACCTCCAGTGTGGCCGCTCGCTCCCAGTTACCTCCAGTGTGGCCGCTCGCTCCCAGTTACCTCCAGTGTGGCCGATCGCTCCCAGTTACCTCCAGTGTGGCCGATCGCTCCCAGTTACCTCCAGTGTGGCCGATCGCTCCCAGTTACCTCCAGTGTGACAGCTCGCTCCCAGTTACCTCCAGTGTGACAGCTCGCTCCCAGTTACCTCCAGTGTGACAGCTCGCTCCCAGTTACCTCCAGTGTGGCCGCTCGCTCCCAGTTACCTCCAGTGTGGCCGCTCGCTCCCAGTTACCTCCAGTGTGGCCGCTCGCTCCCAGTTACCTCCAGTGTGGCCGCTCGCTCCCAGTTACCTCCAGTGTGGCCGCTCGCTCCCAGTTACCTCCAGTGTGGCCGCTCGCTCCCAGTTACCTCCAGTGTGGCCGCTCGCTCCCAGTTACCTCCAGTGTGGCCGCTCGCTCCCAGTTACCTCCAGTGTGGCCGCTCGCTCCCAGTTACCTCCAGTGTGGCCGCTCGCTCCCAGTTACCTCCAGTGTGACAGCCTCCTCCCAGTTACCTCCAGTGTGACAGCCTCCTCCCAGTTACCTTCAGTGTGACAGCCTCCTCCCAGTTACCTCCAGTGTGACCGCTCGCTCCCAGTTACCTCCAGTGTGACCGCTCGCTCCCAGTTACCTCCAGTGTGACCGCTCGCTCCCAGTTACCTCCAGTGTGACCGCTCGCTCCCAGTTACCTCCAGTGTGGCCACTTGCTCCCAGTTACCTCCAGTGTGACAGCCTCCTCCCAGTTACCTCCAGTGTGACAGCCTCCTCCCAGTTACCTCCAGTGTGGCCGCTCGCTCCCAGTTACCTCCAGTGTGACAGCATCCTCCCAGTTACCTCCAGTGTGACCGCTCGCTCCCAGTTACCTCCAGTGTGGCTGGGCACATACAATGGGAGGAGGGAGGCAGACTATAAGCCCCACCCAAATTGGCTGATATGTTGCCGGCCTGACAGGTGAACCTTCATGCTGCCTAGAAAGTGATCAAGGCGCATTAAATGTGGAGTTTATACACCTCCAAATATAGGATTTAAACAATAACAAAGATGGCCGGAGGTGCTCAACCCCAAATGCAGATGCTTCACTTATTGTCTGTTGCTAGGGGCGATCCCCAGCATAAAATCCATACAATGGGGGATGCCTGCAGCGGAATACAAGTGCCACAATGACATCCTACACCAAAGGTATGAAACGTTGGAACAGACAGGGATGGATGTTGATGGGCGTCCAGGGATTACAAAAATGCTCCTTAAAAATGGGATTTATCTTTATTGCTCCACTATGCGCAACAATGTGATTGGCATCAGTACCCGATCACATGTCCCCTGACTTCACATCATCGCCCAGTTAGTGCCCCCTCCCTCCCCTAGATTCACATTATTACCCGGTTTGTGCCCCCTCCCTCCATTTGCTTCACATTGTCACCCAGTTAATGCCCTCACCAATGGCGCTGTTCAGATGAGTGACATCCAAGCCCTTCCCAGAGTCCTCACCAATGGCGCTGTTCAGGTGAGTGACATCACAGCCCTTCCCCCGAGTCCTCACCAATGGCGCTGTTCAGATGAGTGACATCCAAGCCCTTCCCAGAGTCCTCACTAATGGCGCTGTTCAGGTGAGTGACATCACAGCCCTTCCCCCGAGTTCTCACCAATGGCGCTGTTCAGATGAGTGACATCCAAGCCCTTCCCAGAGTCCTCACCAATGGCGCTGTTCAGGTGAGTGACATCACAGCCCTTCCCCCGAGTCCTCACCAATGGCGCTGTTCAGATGAGTGACATCCAAGCCCTTCCCAGAGTCCTCACCAATGGCGCTGTTCAGGTAAGTGAAATCCCAGCTCTTCCTTGAGACCTCTCCAATGGCATTGTTCAGGTGAGTGACATCCCAGCCCTTCCCCCGAGTCCTCACTAATGGCACTGTTCAGGTGAGTGACATCACAGCCCTTCCCCCGAGTCCTCACTAATGGCACTGTTCAGGTGAGTGACATCACAGCCCTTCCCCCGAGTCCTCACCAATGGCGCTGTTTAGGTAAGTGACATCCCAGCCCTTCCCCCCCCCGAGTCCTCACTAATGGCGCTGTTCAGGTGAGTTAAATCCCAGCCCTTCCCCGAGTCCTCACCAATTGTGTTGTTCAGGTGACTGATATCCCAGCCCTTCCCCGAGTCCTCACCAATGGCGCTGTTCAGGTAAGTGACATCCCAGCTCTTCCCTGAGTCCTCTCCAATGGCGCTGTTCAGGTGAGTGACATCCCAGCCCTTCCCCCGAGTCCTCACTAATGGCACTGTTCAGGTAAGTGACATCCCAGCCCTTCCCTGAGCCCTCACTAATGGCGCTGTTCAGGTGAGTGACATCCCAGCCCTTCCCCCGAGTCCTCACTAATGGCGCTGTTCAGGTGAGTGACATCCCAGCCCTTCCCCCGAGTCCTCACTAATGGCGCTGTTCAGGTGAGTGACATCCCAGGATTTTACGCTGCCTCGACAGTAAACACTGTGTGTTCCACGTGTAGTACCTGACCACTGAGCTGACTGGGAATAATGTGCTCCGGTCCAAGCCTCCAAGGTTTCTGAATGCCCCATAGGCCCATTCCACATAGGCAAACCTCGCTCCCAGTTACCTCCAGTGTGGCCGCTCGCTCCCAGTTACCTCCAGTGTGGCCGCTCGCTCCCAGTTACCTCCAGTGTGGCCGCTCGCTCCCAGTTACCTCCAGTGTGGCCGCTCGCTCCCAGTTACCTCTAATGGCGCTGTTCAGGTAAGTGACATCCCAGCTCTTCCCTGAGTCCTCACTAATGGCGCTGTTCAGGTAAGTGACATCCCAGCCCTTCCCTGAGCCCTCACTAATGGCGCTGTTCAGGTGAGTGACATCCCAGGATTTTACGCTGCCTCGACAGTAAACACTGTGTGTTCCACGTGTAGTACCTGACCACTGAGCTGACTGGGAATAAAGTGCTCCGGTCCAAGCCTCCAAGGTTTCTGAATGCCCCATAGGCCCATTCCACATAGGCAAACCAATGGAAGTGCCCACCCTTTTGTAAACCTCTGTGTTAAAGGGAAAGTGAAGCAGAAAATGCTCCATGCTTTCCAGCATGCCTCCACACTCCTTGCGGGGACATCCCCGGTCCTCAGAGCTCCTGCACTTCAGATTGTCCCTCACACACATTTTCTCATGGAAGCAGCGCCAAGTCAAGTCCCAAAACTTCAAGGGGATCCCGATAGAATTAAAAAGCCCTGGGGGCGTGGCCTGGCGGTTGAGATGAGCGGTCGCACACTGTAGGTGCTCCCGCTTAGAGCCTGCATTTTACCTATCCTGTACTGAATCCTGGAGTCTCTGACCCCACTGACCCGACTCAGGACCAGAACGATGGCTCCTAAACTGGATCCTGCAAAACAGAAAGACAGATCTGCGGTGGAGAAGCTGCAAGATTATGCCCGCGCGGTGAAGCAAGATGGCGCTGCACAGGCTGGGCCGCAAGGTCGGGCGGAAGATGCGGAGGAGCAAGAGGGCCTGCTACCTGATGAGGACTCTGCTGGCCCTGAGCTGACCCTTCGGGAGGTGAGCGACACCCTCTTGATGGCAATCCAGACATGCTGGACCTCCCTTACAGGCAAGATGGAGGAGGTCAGGGTGGATGTTGGCCTCCTCCGGCAGGATCTGCAGAGTCTCAGGGATTGAGTGGGGGAGACGGAGACTCGCATCTCCACATTAGAGGACACGGTGCAGCCCTTACCTTCCTCCTTACGAGCAGTGCAGGAGCAGCTGGAGTCAGCCCGCCAGAAGAATGACGACCTCGAGAACCGGCTGCGCCGGAACAACATCCGGGTGATTGGTCTCCCGGAACGCGCGGAGGGCCAGAATACTGGGGGCCTTTGTGGAATCCTGGATACGGGAGCTCTTGCCAGATGCTCCCTTTTCGGCTGCCTACGCTGTGGAGAGGGCGTACCATGTGCCGGCGAAGCCACCTGTACCTGGGGCCCCTCCTCGCCCGCTGCTAGTGAGATTCCTCAACTGCAACGACCGGGACCTGATACTACGTTCTGCACGAAGGCTGCCGGAAATCGCGGTCCAGAATGCCAAGGTGTCCATCTTCCCGGACTTCTCCACTGATCTTCAGCGCAAGAGGGCCTCCTTCACTTCAGTTAAGGCGCGGCTGCGTGAACGGGGGGTGCCGTATTCCATGGCCTACCCTGCCCGACTCCGGGTGGTAGACGGAAACCGGGCAATTTTCTTTGCCACCCCGCAGGATGCTGACGACTTACTGAGCAGACGGAGGTGAACCTGCTTCTCCTGGTGGAATCTGGCTGCTTGACCTGACTGCCGTGGAGTTCCAGCCTTTATCCCTCTTCTCCCTTCCTTGCCCACCCTGGTGCCCTGCTGCGATTGAGGTACTGTGTCCACCTGCCATTCTACCTACTTGGCACCTCTTTCCCCCCCCTCCCCGGTCACTGTCACCCCGGGAATTTTCAAGTTTGCCCACATGGGACTGGGGCTGGAAATCCGTGCGGAGTATGTCTGGGCCCAATGGGACTGCCCTGTCTCTCATCCTGTCCGGCTGGACTCCCGTACCCGGACTTCTCCCCTCCATGTCCGCCCTGATGCCCCCTGTTGTGCTCCAATTGCCGTGTCCCCTTGCTGATACCCCTATTTGGCTTGTGTTTCCCCCCCCCCCCCCCCCGGACTTCCAGTGTTTGTTCTCCTGGGACTATAGTTGGACTTCCACATGGACACTGTATGGCTCTGATGGGACTGTCAAGACTCTCCTCCAGTCCCCCCTACATATTGGATCCGCCTGCCTGGACATTCCAACTACTGATTTCCTCACCTACCATCCCTATGTCCCTACTTGTCCTCTGATGCGAGTCTCGTCCGGGACTCCTGCTGGTTATGACCCCGGCTGGTACCTTGTTCCTTCATGGGACCTTCTAGGTTGGATAGGGTATGGGGGTCATGTTGGAAGCTCTCCTGCTGGGTGGGTGGCAGGGGATACGTGTTAATGGTGGTCACTCTGCACTGTGTGCTATGTTCTACACCTCTCCTGTTATCGTTCTGTCTTCTGGTGTACTCTCGTCTGTCCCCTTTCTCCTGCCTTGGTTCCTTCCCCTTCCCGAGCGATCTACCCTAGGCCTCCTTTCCCTCCCTTCTGCTTCTTTGGTGGTCATTTTCTTCCTCCCCTCCCCCTCTTCTTTATTTATTTTCCTGTTTCTCCCTTATGTTTCTACCTGGTCCTCCGGTGCCTCCTCTCTCTCTTGTGTATTGCTGTTTTCTTTGATCCCTTTTGTAGTGTATATATTTCAGAGGTTCTCATTTCTCCCATGTTTGAGCAGGCTCTCCCCACTCGATGGAGCTGTTGCTCTATTGCTGCTTTCTCTGCAGTGGTTATGTTTGTTTTCATTGTTTTATTGTGTTTGTTCCCCAGGTTTAGGGGAGGTTTCCCTTGCCAGAATGTGCATTCTCAATGGAGTATACCTTGTACCACTTCCACCACTTCTCACCACCTTGGTGCTCTTCCTGTTTCCGTGGACCCGTGCATGTTTGTCTTAATCTGTTGGCGTGGATGGCTGTTGTTTGTACTGTATTTATGTGTCCCTTGCTTGGCTATAGTGTACACTCTCTTTTGCCATGGTGGACCTTAGAGTAATGTCATGGAATATATGGGGGGCCCGGGCCCCTCGTAAATGTAAAGATGGTTTTTGCACATATTAGGACGTTCCGCCCTCGTGATAGCGTTACAAGAGACGCATCTCACCCCGGACAGGGCCCACCAGTTTACAAAGCCCTGGGTCTCACACTAGACAATTCTCCTGTCATACTCTGGGTCGTCGTGCGCTGTCCAGAATCGATCTTGCCTATGGTAATTCACTTCTCATGTCTCAGCGGTTTCGTATGAACCACGTGCTGTATCTGAACATTCTCCATTACTGCTGGACATCCGCATGGCCGATTCTGGTACACCGCATAGATGGAGAATCCACCCTTTCTGGCTGGATCAGATTGGCCCAAATGACCGTATACCAGACCAGCTTCAGGTGTTCCTTCAAGCCAATGTTCCTGGGGGTTCTCCTGTGCTGATGTGGGACACTCTCTAAAGGTGTACCTGCGGGGCTGCCTGCGATCTACGATCTCTTTTATTAAGAAATCTGCGTCTAGGCGGGAGGAGGAACTGGCCAGTTCTTGCACCGCTCTGGAAGCCAGATATGTGGCGGACCCTTCCGAGGCTAATAAGGTGGCTTGGCTGCATGAGGGACGACAATATATGTTGCATCTTCACGAGAAGGCCAATAGGAAATTCTTTTTTACCAAGCAATTCTACTTCGAACATGGTAATCAATGCAGTAAACTATTAGCTCACATAGTACGGCAGTCTACTTCAGCTGCTCAGGTTCTTAAAATTAAAGCCCCGGATGTGTCTGTGCTACTGGGAGTAGAGGAGATGGCGCAATGTTTTTCTGCTTTTTATACTAACCTCTATTCTTCACAGGTTCAATATGATGACGCGGAGCTAACTTCTTACCTGGACGGCATTGATTTCCCTGTTTTATCTGATAGTGATAGAGACATGTTGGACGCCCCTCTCACGCTCTTGGAAGTGCAGGACGCAGTAGCTGATATGACTAGGGGCAAGTCTCCGGGCCCGGATGGCCTCCCCTTGGAGGTTTACCTTCGGTACTCGGAGATTCTCCTTCCTACCCTGTTGGCCATGTTTAACATGGCATTTATGGACAATATCTTACCTGACTCTATGTATGAGGCGACCATAGTTGTCCTCTTGAAGCCTGATAAGGATCCTTTAGATTGTGGCTCCTATCGGGCCGATTTTCTTTGCTAAATCTGGATTATAATATTCTCACAAGTTTTAGCTAACTGGTTGACTCAGGTGGTCTTGTATATTATACATTCAGACCAGACCGGTTTCATACCAGGCAAGTCCACATCGGACAATATCCGTAGGGTTCAAACTGGAGACTGGGCCTTGGCGTCTTTAGACACAGCCAAGGCATTTGACTCGGTGGAGTGGGGGTACTTGCAGGCAGTGCTCTCTAGGTTCGGTTTTGGTCCTGCTTTCCGGAAGTGGGTTTCCCTCCTCTACCGGTGTCTGCTGGCCCAGGTCCTGGTTAATGGTACTTGCTCATGCCCATTTCCTTTGGGCAGGGGTACACGTCAGGGGTGCCCTCTGTCCCCGCTCCTGTTTGCGGTGGAGCCCCTTGCACTGCGTATCTGCCAGGACTCTGGGTTCCGTGGTATGCCGGTGGGAGATAGGGAAGAGCGCATAGGTCTGTATGCGGATGATACAGTGCTCTTTCTCTCGGACCCATTGTCGACGTTGCCGTATGCTATGGCCTTGCTGGATAGGTTCGGATTTTATTCTGGGCTGTTTATCAACTGGCCTAAATCCGTTGTAATGCCCCTCTTGCGTAAGACTTGGCCCCCCATTATGTGTGGCCTTCCAGTGGTCACGGAGTTTAATTACTTGGGGATCTTTCTCCACAGAGACCCTGCCAGTGACCTCTTGTCGAACATCCTCTCATTGATCCCATATGTCAAATCCAAATTTAGTTTGGGCTACGC